>NW_015662004.1:331248-342378 GCF_001515625.1 Sinocyclocheilus rhinocerous | reverse complement strand
CCTAGGTGTATATGACTTTCTTCTTTAAGACGAATCCAGTCGGAGTTATATTAAAGGAACACTCCACTCTTTTTGAAAATACAAATTTTCCAACTCCTCTAGAGTTAAACAGCTGAGTTTTACCGTTTTCGAATCCATTCAGCCGATCTCCGGGTCTGGCGGAGAACTTTGCCAAAGGAACTTTGCTGCCGTACCATGGGTGCAGCAGGCGCAATGATATTACGCAGCACCTGAAAATAGTCCCCAGCTAGGTAACTTCCAATAAGCCTATTTTCAGGCGCTGCAAAAGTACGGCAGCAAAGTTCCTTGATTATTACGCCGAAATGAGAGTATAGTTCCTAGCCATATTGGCTAAGCTAAAAGTGCTACCGCCAGAGCCGGAGATCGGCTGAATGGATTCGAAAACGGTAAAACTCAACTGTTTAACTCTAGGGGAGTTGGAAAATTAACCTATTTTCAAAAACAGTGGAGTGTTCCTTTAAGTAGGTGGTGGAAACATGGTGAGACCAAGAACTGTTTGTGCAGATTTTCCTTCATGCACAAAAGGTATAAAATGGCCAAAAGCTTTAAGAACATGCAGCAGTGCCTCTTTGACAGTGTGCTGATGTATTTCACAGTTATTGGACAGAACTCCTCCATCTCTGTGCAAGGCTTTAAAATTGTGGCTGATTTATTTGCGTGAAACACCAAACAGGAAAAAAAAAAAGACCTTGATGCAGTAGCTGCAAACTAAATCTGGGGTTCTACCAGAGAGGCTTTTAGTTGCCATAGAAACATTTATGGCAGAAAAAAAAAAAAAAGAGACAGAATGACATTGTGTTTGATAGTAAGCTCTCAGAACAGCTGAGTGATTTTACGCGAGAAAACCTTTGAGAGGCATTCACTCATCAAAACACAGAGGCGTATGTAACCCAGGTCATTAATATTTATAGGTAGTAATTTGTTTATATTGCTGTAATATGAATAGTAATATTAATAATAGAAAAGCAATGTAAAATGTATTTATTTTACTATGAATCAGAAACATATAAATGTATATATATATATATATATATATAAGTCAAACCAAAAATTATTCAGACACCAGATATAATATTTTTTATATTTTTTTACTAGTAGGTGCAGGACACTATAGTTCATTTATGTAAGTGAGGATAGCAAAATAAAGTAAACTGAGACATACCCAAAAATTCTTCATGCTGTGGACTACCAGTAAAATTGATAAAAATCTGGGAGCAAAAATTATTCAGACACTTTGACCTGACCATGTTTTGCTTAATTGTTCAAAGGTAATGCCGTTCTGTCCAACCAGATTGCCAACTACATTTATTTAGCTTTGTTTCCAGGTGTGGATTGAAATCAGGGATTGATATATATATATATTTGAGATTTCCCTGGATCTCTTTGGATTAAACATTGTTTATTTATTTATTAATTTTTTTGTCCCGTGGATTGTACTCTTTTCACTGCTGATGATCGTTAATGATCATTAATCTCCTGAACTTGGACTTGAGATGGTGATTTTGAAACTAGAACATTGAACTTGAATTTGAGAAACTAACATTGAAACTCTGAACCTGATTTTAAACTTTGATATTCTGTATTTGATCTGTGCTCACTGTTGATTTAAAAAAAAAAATCTATTGTTAATTATTTGTATTTTGTCTTTTTATCCCATTTTTGATTACATATTATCCAAAACAAGTTATTCAAACAAAATCAGAACAATATACTTCCCTTTTCGCTGATTTCTCAGTGGTCCGTGTAGTCACTTTAGTGTACTGATTTCCTATAGATGTAACCTCCCTTTTGCTCCAGTGAGTCGATCCTTATTTTCTGAAATCTGGCTCTAGATTTCTAATAGATAATGCTGTCCCCTTCCCCACTCATTGTAGCTGTTGCGAGACATGCGCTACACGTACATGTATCTGTAAGCTTCATTTATATAGTGTCTGTGCTGAAATTCAAAAGATTCTCACAAGAAAGGACACTGGAATATTACTTTATTTAAGAAATCAGTAGGAGTGGGAATATACCTTATACATGGCCTGCTCAAATTTCTGCCTCATCATTGTTTGACAATCATAATCATATTGAGGAAGTAATAGCAGCCTTAAAGGGGTCATATGATGCTATTTTAAAGATGATTATTTTGTGTATTTGGTGTAACAGAATATGTTGACATGCTTTAATGTTCAAAAAACACATTATTTTTCAAATACTGTACATTATTGTAGGTCCTCTATGCCCCGCCTCTCTCAAACGCTTCGTTTTCTACAAAGCCCCCTCCTTTGACAAGCGCAGTCCGCTCTGATTGGCCAGCTGACCCAGTGCATTCTGATTGGCCGAACACCACAAGCACTCGTCGCCTCCCCCTCCTACAGCAGCTCTCCAGGACCCAGCGGGTAAAGCCCCGTTCACACCAAGAACGATAACTATAAAGATAACTATAAAGATAACGATATTAGCGTCCACACCAGTGAACGATATCGTTTGTTTATTCTAAGCGCACGCGCGTCTGTCGCTTTAAATTTTTGAGCTCGTTACAGCAGGATGGATTCTGATTGGCTCTCAATTTTACTTGCACGAATTCACAGTAAATGATTAGAAAGCAAATCCTATGGACGCTGTGTCACTTGAGAACATTGTCTTTAATATAGAACATTAGAACTTGTGGAATTTTTTTACTTAAAAAAAGGGCTTCTTGGTTAATGATGTAATGATGTTCTTGTTTTTGTTGTTCAGACATATTTATATTAAAAGTGTCATGAAATGCAGTTTCAGATTTTTATATTGTGTTTCTTGAGGTTAGTTTATGAAGACTGCAAAAAACCTCTCGCAGAAACGGAAGTAAACGCCCACAGCTGTGATTGGCTAACTTCATTGCACTATAGCCACGCCTCCTTCATAACATGATGTGTGTTTTGATACTTGAGATGGCAAGCGCTGTGATAGAGCCATCTATGTTTGAGCCCGAGTCAGATCCTGATTTAAAATCCAGCTGTTTCTGAAGCAATGGAAAAAAAAATTATCTTTTAGACTGGGGAGTTAATTCTGAGTTCTGAAACGTACTAGAGTAACCTCTTATATGTGAAAATATCAAGAACATTTTGATTCTCCATTTCATGAAAAATAGATGCAGTTCATACATGCTATAACTTAAATACATCTTCTCTTTGATGAACATGTTCTGAATTTAAATCATAGATCATAAATAATTTTTTTGTGGTCCGATATGTACAGGTGGTGTAACTGTCATGAGAATAGTTGAGTAGTAGATGTTTTCTTTTTCTTCATTATTATTATTAATATTTGTCACAGGTGAGTCAGGGATCTGCATAAATACTTTTTGAGATCTGCTTCCACTCACTTACAACAAACTGTATCTTAGGTACATCCGACCACAATGTATGTGCCCCAGACGTTGCACATATTCATCATTTAACACATGCTCATAAAAATCATGCACTTTAATAACTCTCAACATGTTACCGACATACCTTCGAATCTTCTCTCTGCTGCTCTCTGTAATTATCAGTAATTCAGTCACTAAAAGTGGCACTGATGTACCTGTATATGCTACTTAATGAATAAATACAAAATAGCTAAATCAAACAGTGGCTCATCTATATCATCAGCAAACTTTGTCATATCACCCTTCCCTAAAACTGCTCAATGTTAAAGCATGAAGATAGTACAGCTTTCTATTAAAGCTGCTTTGAAACAATGTGAATTGTGAAAAGTGCTATACTAATAAATTTGACTTTGCTTGTTGTGTACAGGAAATGCTACTTGAAAGTTTGAACTGCAATTTTGCTTTTTTGCAGATGCAAGCATTTTTCAACAACGGTTGAAACTAGCATGGATCTTATGACTTGGCACATATGCTTTAAACTAGATTTTCAAAAGATTTCCTTTCTATTCATCTTTGACATCCTAGTCACTGACTCGTTTACAAAACCTGTGCAGCAAAAGAATCTATGAGAATGAATTAAGATTGTATCAAGATACAAAAGATAAAAGTGATTTAGTCATGCAAGAATCAAGTAACTATGCACCGTTATGCCTTGATTTCAACATTCAGATTAAATTACTATTCATTGAATTCTAAATAATCACATTTCTCCCCTTTATTTTAGCTCGAAAAAACAAGAAACTGATGCGATTACGGGGTCATTCGTCCTCAAGTGAGCAGGCCCCAGCTCTGCCTGAAGAGCGCATGTGTTCACTGGTGCCCAAAGCCATGCCCCAGCTGGTGCCCACCATGCTGTCCCTGCTCAAAGCCATTGAGCCTGAGATCATTTACGCGGGTTACGACAGCACCATCCCGGACACCTCCACCCGCCTCATGACCACACTTAACCGTCTGGGAGGCCGTCAGGTCATCTCTGCAGTCAAGTGGGCCAAAGCCCTTCCTGGTGAGCCCTCAGTATTAGCTGATATACAGTTAATCATTACACAACCCTTTGTTTTGTTTTGTTTTGTTTTAATCATTATTTTCCAATTCATCCTTGTAAAGCTGCTTTGAAACGATCTGTATGGTATAAAACGCTATATAAATAATGGTGACTTTTGTTGTTTGCTTTGTTTTGATTTTTGTTTTTTTTGTTTGTTTTGATTTGATTTTTTGTTTTGTTTTGTGTTTTGTTTTGATTTGATTTTTATTTTTGTTTTGTTTCGTTTTGTTTTCTCTTATTGTATTCCCTTTTTCTTCCACTTGAAAAGGTACTTCATGTTGCCAGAATGTCATTGTGGAGATGTGCAGGCATCTTAAATGTGTACTTATAGGGTCAAATGTGCCAATCACTAGTTCGTCAGCAGAGAGAGACTGAAAAGTTGTAGAAGGAATCCGTTATGCTAGAGATCTAATGAGCATCTGCGGGCATCATGTCTGGCCAGGGGATTGAACAAATCCCTCCATAGTAGGGCTGGGCGGTATGACCGTATGTATCGTTACCACGGTATAAAGTGTCTATTGTTAGAGATTTTGGTAACACTTTACAATAAGGTTCCATTAGTTAATGTTATGCCCCGTTCAGACTACACGATTTTAGCCCGATTTTGCCACGATTTGCTTGACGTAGGGTGTCGTGGAGATTCGTAAACGACAATGGGCGTCGGGACGCAAGATTCCATCGTTTCAGCTCGTGTAGTGTGTCATAGTGGACGACAACCGATTCCGCGTCTGCGATGCTTCACGACAGAAAGACTAGCATGTTTAATTTTTTTTCCGTCGTCCACGACGAGTTCTGTCACATTGGTGACGTTGACCAATAGCAGCACAGAAGCTCTTTCATACACAGAACTATAGCGGAAGCGCTTCAGCAATGTTTACACTCTTGTTTTCGGAAGTCAGTTGCTAGTTCCGCCTTCTCGATGACATCACGCGCGTTGTTAAAGACGGCACGCGATGAATGGTCGGGAAGCAACGTGTAGTCTGACATGTTTCTTGTCCACGAGACGACAATATTTTAGGAGTCAAAATCGTGTAATCTGACACAGTGACTATCATGACCGACAAAAATATTGTGTAGTCTGAACCCGGCATTAGTTAATGTATTGAACAAACAATGAACAGTACATTTATTACAGTATTTATTCATCTTTGTTAATGTTAGTTAATAAAAATACAGTCGTTCGTTGTTAGTTCATGTTAATTCACAGTGCATTAACTAGGCTAATGTTAACAAGCACAACTTTTGATTTTAATAATGCATTAGTAGATGTTGAAATTAACATTAACTAAGATTATTAAATGCTGTAGAAGTATTGTTCATGCTTAGTTCGTGTTAACTAAAGTAGTTAACTAATGAACCTTTTTGTAAAGTCTTACCGAGATTTTGCTATATTGTTTATTTCCCGGTATGCAAATATATCTGCGTAGCACAGTACTACTTAAAAGTTATATATACCTAAGAGTGACAAAGAAACATGCATGAATGAGAAAATACAGAGTGTGACGTGCTTGATGTAATCTCAATATACAGTGAAGAATTCAATGTAGTGCTCGCACTGACTGACACATAGCCGAAGCGCTCGCACCAAGCGGCAACCTTCCGGTCTCTCTCTTGAAACCAACACGGAAGTGACTTAAACTGCAATTCATCGACTGGCCGCTAGAGACTGGCTCCAAAAGGGAGTCATTTCCATAGACCTCCCATGTTAAAATGCCCAAATTTACAGCAGAAAAAAGTTGTTTTGGTCTATATAGCCATTAAAAAAAAAAATTATATTAAGCTTTAAAGTTCTGCATAATTAAGGGCGTGACCACTTGAGTGACAGGTGGATTGCTGCTGCTGTCACTACCCTCGAGCTAGGTGAGTGTGGTTTCAGCAACCAGTCACCTCAGCTCCACCCACGTCCCGCCTCTTTGCCCGTTTTCGATTATCCGAGAGTGTAGCGCTGCCATGATGGTGACGGCTGGCTCCGCCTACTTTAGGCTTCAAAAATGCTCTTCAGAAACCTACGGGTGATGTCGGATGTTTTTATACAGTCTATGGCTCGCACAGACAGCTTGCGATCGTGAATTCAGATCTCTTTTGTGTCTTTTTGTGCTTGAATGGTCAAATACACACACAGTTATGTCAAAATGCCCATCATGTGAAGTATTCATGTAAACACAGTCAGTTATGTGTTAAATAAACGTTAACAGTTGGGTGAAAACTGGATGTGTTTCAGTAAATTGGATCCGTGCAGTCGGTCTTAAAGGGACAGCAGCCTAATTTACCTGCTGCTGTCTGTGTCATTAATGTTATTAAAACAACAAAAGACAGAGAAAATCACACACTGTATTTGACTGAATCACTTTTGAATTCATATTTGATTCATGCAATGAACACATGCAGTGTTTTAGTTATACACTTGATTATTAAATTTTTGTAGCATTTCTTACTACATGTTAAATAAACCCACTGTAGCGGAAAGACTTAAGTTTATTTAATTTGTATTTTTGTTCTATTGCGTTTGCTTCTTTGGTCTTTTTAAAAAAAAAAATTTTTTAATCTATTTTATTTTTATTTATTTTAATAAAAATATCTATATCGAGATATATTATTATCGTGAAATAAAGTTTCTCATACCATGAAATACGTTTTTGGTCATATCACCCACCCCTACTCCATAGATTTGAACAGAATTAATTGTCAGAGGAAAGGAAATGAGTTGGTTTGCTCACCTGCTTGTGACTGCACAGATCTGTAGTGGGATAGTTTTCGAAACCATCATGTGTTTTGTTTTGTTCAAATGTAAGTGCTACTAGCTTTGGACACACACTGTGGACCTCACCAGCCAATGGCGTGAGAAAAGAAGCACATGCTTTTCTAATCGCTGCAAGCTTTTTTTTCCTCTTCTCTGCTCTGGTTGTGTGTCATAGGCCTACTGGGCAAAATACTTGTGGAAGAGGATTACGTAAGCACCACACGCTTGAGCAAACTCATTCCTGTGAGCTGTACATCCTCTTTAAAGAGACAACATTATACTGTAGCCAGCATTCTGACAACACAAGTAATTGCTTTCAGAGATTTGAAAACATGACAGGCATGTGAAAGTTAAATGTTAAAGTGTTTGCTCTCTGTTTCCTTATGTAACGAATATATCTGGTCCTAATGACTAATTCATTTAATTGAATCTGACATTTTATGTAACAGTGGTTTCATGAACGATTTACACAAATTTGTTCTGGTCCAGTTTCATGAGTAAAGCCCAGTGTCTCTGCAAGGTTTTGATGCCAGGACAGATGATTATGATTATTCAACAAAAAATAAAATAAATCAATAAATAAATACATGAGCCAAAGGTTGGTTTTGATTTTAGTGACATCAAAATCATGTCGAAATCAAATTATGAAGTTGCATCAGAGGGTTCTGAAGCTACAGCAATCATATAATGTTATAATACTAAATCTCAAAATCAAACTGTACTTAAAACCATTTTACATTTTAAGGCAGGGCCCAAAATTACGGTTCTTTAAAAATGCTTAGTTCAGCGAAGATTGTTCTTCATATTATGAACTATGTTGCTTTTGTAGGACTCTTGAGATGGTGTTTTTCTAAGAGTTATTGTCTCTGTCACATTAAGGCTTCAGAAACCTGCACCTGGATGACCAGATGACGCTGTTGCAGTGCTCCTGGCTCTTCCTCATGTCCTTCGGCTTGGGCTGGAGATCCTACCAGCAGTGTAACGGAGACATGTTGTGTTTCGCTCCAGACCTCGTCATCAATGAGTGAGCCCATATACCCCAGCGACTTAAGACTGCTTTTGTGCTCCAGGGTCATATTTGAATTGGCTGCAATTAGCTTTTGGCTACACCTCTTATGTCAAATATCTTGCCCCCCCCATTGATTATCAGAAGTATCAGTATATATATAAAAAAAATTTTTTTTATTTAAGCTGGAAAATCCCCAGACCTATAATATAAGTGAATGTATTATATTTAATATTATATACATTATAGGACTCTTGAGATGGTGTTTTTCTAAGAGTTATTGTCTCTGTCACATTAAGGCTTCAGAAACCTGCACCTGGATGACCAGATGACGCTGTTGCAGTGCTCCTGGCTCTTCCTCATGTCCTTCGGCTTGGGCTGGAGATCCTACCAGCAGTGTAACGGAGACATGTTGTGTTTCGCTCCAGACCTCGTCATCAATGAGTGAGCCCACCTTTACTATCCACAACTGGAATGTTTTGGCTTTCAGTGATATATTATGTAGTTTTCAAGATCGTGTCTAGTCATAGTCAGTCACGTAAACTAAAGGCAGTCATGTGGCATTCATTCAAAACCTTCTTCGTCTTCAAAGAATGGAAAATGGTTGAATAGTGTGGGTATGTTGATGTATCGTCTTTTATTTTACATTATGTTAATGTTAATTAACGTTATAAATGTTATTTATGTTAATGATAACATTATAAAATGCTCATTTGTGACCCTGGACCACAAAACCAGTCATAAGGGTCAATTTTTCGAAATTGAGATTTGTACATCATCTGAAACCTGAACAAATAAGCTTTCCATTGATGTATGGTTTGTTAGGATAGGACAATATTTGGTCAAATATCTTGCCCCCACCATTGATTATCAGAAGTATCAGTATGTATATATATAAAAAAAAAAAAAATTTATTTAAGCTGGAAAATCCCCAGACCTATAATATAAGTGAATGTATTATATTTAATATTATATACATTATATATAGCATTTAATACAAAATTATATTTATAATAATTAATAATTATATATGATTATATTTCATTTAATGTAATATATTTCAGTTCAATATTCAGTATTTATATTATATTTATTACGTTTTATATCAAATTTAACGCAAGTGAATTTACAATTTGCATTACTAAAATAAGCTCCAACGACTTTTAAAATTGTGCATAATATTTAAAAATATATTGTACTACTGTATATTGTGCAATCGATTAAATTATGCATACATATTCTAAGTCTGCTACAAATGTAAATATCTTAAGAATACCAAACAATTGACAAACTGCATTTTTACTATTTCTGAAGGAAAAGGGGCAGCTTCTCTGCCGTCTTATGAATTGCAGAAGATGTTCCATGTTATTTGCTATTGCATGCAGTGTTATGTGAGAAATGACCGCTTGTGGGTGTTGGTACATTTAATGCATAACTAGGAATAATCTATCAATTTTCTTATGCATACAGTATGCTTACAGACTTTGCATTTGTCCGTTTGCTCATGACACATCACATACTCTTTTCTGTCAATATATCCTCCATCGTCAAGAAATACAGTTAAACCTGACATTTGACATTGTGTTTTACACCGTTGCTTTAGAAAAAGCATCTGTCAAACAAACTGAAATTGAAAACACGATATGGCAAAGTGGCTTTATAAAATTGCAAAAGGCTGTGATTTAATGAACTAAGTTGTTGCAATTCGTTGCTCATGCAATCAGCAAACAATTTTTCATTTCGTGGGCATGCTGCTTTATGTCCATGTCAACAATAATTTTGTCAAATGTTAAAGTTTCTAATATCAGCCATGATGTTTGGCTTGTGAAATTCTTGCAGAATGTGAATATTTCTGTGTGTGTGTGTGTGTTAAAGGGAGAGGATGAAACTACCCTACATGAATGACCAGTGCAGCCAGATGCTGAAGATCACCAATGAGCTGGTCAGGCTGCAGGTGTCCAATGACGAGTATCTCTGCATGAAAGTGCTCCTCCTCCTCAGCACAGGTATCAGCACTCATCAGAATTCAGAAGTGTGTTGCATACAGAAAGTGTACATGTACAGTGCCCTCAAAAAGTATTCGTCAAGTGGTATTTATTTTAAAGAAGACAGCACAAATAATTCACAAAAATAACTAATTTGTTCAAAATTCAAAATAATGGGCAACACTTTATTTTAAGGACCAATTCTCACTATTAACTAGCATGCATATCACTACCATACTGGCTGTTTATTAGTACTTATAAAGCACATAGTAATGCCTTATTCTGCATGAGCATATTTTAGATCCCTTATTCCTACACCATACAGGGCTGTACGTTAACTTTTTTTTCACATAGCACTAGTGCTACAGAGGTTGAAAGTTTTGTAGCACAGGCCAAAAAGTTGTAGCACAAGTATAAAACGTCTGTTATCATGTCTGAAAACAAACACAAGTAACGGAGTTCATCACTTAAACAGGCACTGATGTTCCATACAGAGCACAAAAAATACAAACCATCACGAAAATTGTTTTTAGACAAAGTTTTCTTAATTTGCTAAAAATGGAAGAGTGCAGAAACATAACACTACTTACACCTTAACAAAATATCAAATAAAAACGAATGGCAGACATTTAGGCCAAAGTGAGCAAAGATAAAAAATCTTTGTCATCATTTTATCTTTGTTATTAGAAAATAAGAACAAAGATATACATTACAAATACACATAATATACAAATAAAACAAACAAATTTTTCAGGTACAGTATTTAGCAGTAACATTCAAGAAATTGAGTGAACAAATATTAAAGGGGTCATATGATGCGATTTCATTTTTTCCTTTCTCTTTGGAGTGTTACAAGCTCTTGGTGCATAAAGAAGATCTGTAAATTTGCAAAGACTAAAGTCTCAAATCCAAAGAGATATTCTTTATAAAAGTTAAGAGTCA
>NW_015662004.1:318018-330174 GCF_001515625.1 Sinocyclocheilus rhinocerous | reverse complement strand
TTTTAGACATAACCAACTGTGTTTATATGTAAACCTTGTGTGTTTTTGACAGTATTAGACGCGAAATCAATCAGACGCGAAAGACAACTTGGTCCAATAATCAGGCGCTTTTTGACTGGCTCTCAGTGTGAGCGCGCTTCATGAGTACACGCTCAGAAAAAGCGCATGCAGAACAGCACGTGAATTAAATGTTTAACCGGTATTGCTTTAAAGCAGATGGAAATAATGTAGTTTTGTGATTGCGCATAAGTGCAGTGTCCCGTGAGAGTAACTCTACCGCTGAGCTAACACTGATGTGAATGCATGTGGCGTTGTACATTATATTGAGACGGAGGGAGGTGCCAGAACTGTCTGCAGCTGATAGAATGTGCGCTGTAGCACGAAACAACGATATTTCTTCAAAAGCAGATCGTGGAGACATTTTAATCGTCCACGATCAAAAATCGTCATATTGCACACCCCTAACTACCAAGTATAATCAATCTCACACACACAAACAAGCACAAGAAATCACTTCACACTATTAAGCAGCTGTGTTATGAACATGCAAAACTGTATCGCACGCGTGCTACAGTGGTACATTTATTCATCGCACAGACCAGTTATTTCGTAGCACGTGCGACATATATGTCGCACTGTACAGCCCTGCCATACCTAAACTTAACAACTACCCTACTGTTAATAACGAATATTAATAAGCAGCA
This sequence comes from Sinocyclocheilus rhinocerous, assembly GCF_001515625.1. Lineage (NCBI taxonomy): Eukaryota > Metazoa > Chordata > Actinopteri > Cypriniformes > Cyprinidae > Sinocyclocheilus > Sinocyclocheilus rhinocerous. The sequence continues at coordinate 329,470 of NW_015662004.1, read as the reverse complement.
GATTAGGAGTTTATTGAGGCAAAAGTTAGTTAATAATGAGAATTGGACCTTAAAATAAAGTGTGTCTAAATAATGTATTTGGACACTTTGTGGACATTAGGGGAACATGTTCATAGTGGGTTATGTTGCTTGGACATCTGAGTGAACTTGAGGGACACTTATGCATTCCTTGATTTTAATATGGGACTTCAGTGTCCAAATACTTTTTGGAGCCACTGACCTATGCTGATTTTACATTATCCCGAAATTATTGGCATATTTTGGGATACTCATTATGATGCTTGTTGATGATCCACCTTAGATAAACTCTAGTGATTGAGTTTCAACAGGTTGACTCATCATTTTCATTTTCTTTTTCTTTAAATCCCAGAATAATAACTAAATTATGAATTAAGATGAATAAATTATGAATTCAGATTTTGTAATGTTTTTGAAAGAATTCTCGTATGCTTACAACGGCTGCATTTATTTGATCAAAAATAATGTAAAAACAGAAATATTATTGCAATTTAAGAGCTGTTTTTTATTTTAAAATGCTATTTATTTCTGTGATCAAAGCTGAATTTTCAGCATCATCACTCCAGTCTTCAGTGTCACATGATCCTTCAGAAATCATTCTAATATGCTGATGTAGTGCTCAAGAAACATTTCTTACATGTTGAAAATGTGTTTTTCCGCTTCATATTTTTGTGGAAACCAAGATACACTATTATTCAAAAGTTTGGTTTAAGTAAGAAAATGAAATCAATACTTTTATTGAGCCAGGGGTGCATTAAAATTGATCAAAAGTGACACTAAAGACATTTATAATATTACAAAATTTGATATTTACAGTATATCAAATAAATGCTGTTCACTGAACTTTCTATTCATCAAAGAATTCTGATTAAAAAATGTATGATTTTCACCAAAATTTTAGGCAGCAAAAACTGTTTTTAACATTGATAATAATGAGAGCTGTTATTAATAATTAAATAACTACAATAGCTCATAATAACTGAGCACCAATTGAGCATATTAGAATGATTTTTGAAGGATCATGTGACACTGAAGACTTGAATAATAACTTCAGCTTTAAATTGGATTTTAAATTTAAATAAATTGAAAACACGTCTTTTAAATTGTAATAACAATTCACAACATTATTCTGTTTTTTAATAAAAATGAATGCAGTCTTGCTGAACATAGGATACATCTTTCAAAAACATTCAAACTTTTGTCTGCGAGTGTGTAAAACAGTTTTTATTTCCCTTGAATCCAATGAAAGATGTGTTTTGTGTTGTTTTTGTGCATTTATTCTCACTTTTGGAACTGGGCTGCCTCGGCACACCAGAGCTCATGGATCAGAGAATGCTGCAAAACCAATGAAAAATGTGAAAATGTGGAGGAAAAACACACAAACACTCTCATAACCATCCACTGTGCTTTTTTTTAAAAAAACAGGCTTTTTGGTTTTCAAAGTTTATTCACATTGAACTGGGCTGCCTCGGCACACCAGAGCTCATGGATCAGAGAATGCTGCAAAACCAATGAAAAATGTGAAAATGTGGAGGAAAAACACACAAACACTCTCATAACCATCCACTGTGCTTTTTTAAAAAAAACAGGCTTTTTGGTTTTCAAAGTTTATTCACATCCTCAAAGCAGATCTTCACGTCATGTTGGAATTACCGTGATTACAAAATGTCAACTTGAATATCTATACGTTTTCGCACTCATCGGTTACTTGTTTCTATGACAACGCTTACAGACGCAAAATATATCCATTTGCTCAGTCTTGTTAATGACAGCAAATTACTTAATTGACCTCCATGTGCTTTCGCAAAACGTTTAAGACCGAAGGAAGCGCATCAGCGAGTAAAATGTCAAATAGAAATGTGTCCAGATGTTCTACGCGACTGTTGAAGCCGCTGCTTTTTGCATTTTGATGACACCACAGTCAAGTCTGACCTTTCATGAAGCTTGAAGATTGACGTTTTTTAGTCAGTAACTTCTAATTAGAACAATTCTGACATCAGGTGATCTGTGAAAGCCTTTTTAGTATTTGCATGTGGCATTTGTTTCATTCCGACTCTTTAATGAGATACAGAATTTGTTTCTCCTTGGAATATTTTCTTGATTAAACGGCAATAATGTAAAGTAATCGTCTCATCCTGACCCCATCTGTTTCCACAGTACCAAAGGACGGCCTTAAAAGCCAAGCTGTGTTTGATGAAATCCGCATGTCGTACATCAAGGAGCTGGGCAAAGCCATTGTTAAACGCGAGGAGAACTCCAGCCAGAACTGGCAGAGGTTCTACCAGCTCACTAAGCTTTTGGACTCAATGCAGGAGGTAAGCTGGCATCTCTTACAATCAGCAAACACAAACAAGACACGTTACTGGTAGATGGTTTTATTGCATCTACAAGAGAGAATAATGTACGTACGTACTTTATGCAAGTACGTAAAATCGTACATTGTGTTAAGGCAGAGTGCCCAGTCCTGTTCCTGGAGATCTACCTTCCTGCAGAGTTCAGTTCCAACCATGATCTAACACATCTGCCTGTAATTATCAAGCGTTCCTGAAGATCTTAATTCGCTGGTTCAGATGTGTTTGATTAGGGTTGGAGCTCCAGGAACAGGATTGGACCGCGATAAGGAATACATTCAAGTGCATCGTCATTGCCGTAACAAACAATGCTGCGTAGTAACTCATTACATGTAATCTGGATTATGTAACCAGATTCCAAAAAATTAAGTATTTTAGATTATATTGCATTTTAAAGTATTTGTAATCGGATTACAGTTACTTTTTTATAGAGTACATGATTACATATTATTTACACAATGACAGTAAATTCTTCATAACGCCTTAATTCTTCTATTTTCTCTTAAATTTTCCTTTCTAAAAATATCCTTCTGTTTATATACATTTGGAAAGTCTTCCAGTTGTATGGAACTGCATACACCAGCTACTAGTCAGGTGACTATTAATACACAGAAAATGGAAAGGCCACACATTTAGTTCAATTTGACATTTGATGATTTAATAAATTATTAGTTTTTCATTCCCTCACAAACCCCAGTTTGGGAAACCTCGGTGTAATGTAATGTTTAATGCACTTGTTTGTCGATAACAAAGAATTGAAGATATTTAGTTAGGTCAAAAGTAATCTAAAAGTAATCCAAAAGTACTCCAAATACTTGACCTAATATGTGTAATCCGACAGATTATGTTACTAACCACATTTTCCATTAAGTAATTTGTAATAAGTAATGGATTACAATTTGTAAGTAATCTACCAATAGAATTACTATCATATTTTTGACGTTCTTACAGAGGTAGCTTGCCAAAACCATACATTTACATCGGATTCTCTTCAAACAGTTGCTCTGCCATAGTTGACCTTAAAGAGAAAACTGAAAACTTAGACTTCTTACAAATGTAATTGTTGTATTTGTTGGTTTTGAAAATCATTTATACCATTTTTCAAAAAAAAATCCTTATACCTTGAATTTTTTTTTTTTTTTTTTTTTTTTTTTGGCAGGTGACAGTATCTTCGATGAACAGTATAAAGCCGATATATATGATATCTATTTATAGATATTAAATAACACAACCAAATTTATATACATTTATAAATAACGCAGTTACATTTGTTTGTGGTATTTTGTGTTAAAAACATGAATAAAAAATAAAATATTTAATAGGCATTCTAAGACATGCTTAAAAGACATAAATGCATTTTTTGAATGCTGTCAGTACATAAAAAAAGCGAATAATTATAGCGTTTTGCCTTTTTATTAGGCAGAACTGTTAAACAAAGACAGTAAACTAATGAAGATGGAGAATGTGTGCTGGGTTCTCAGCGCTGTCAAAATAAAAGTCCCGCTTTTTTATTAAGTTACTTACCAGGCAAAAAGAAAAAAAAAAAAGATTGACCAAAGTCGATAATTAAAAATGGCAAATATTTGCAGATATATCAGCTATGGTGATGTATGGTTTGATCACTACTTGTGAATATACGCGCATTAGGTTGCATTGTAGGCATCATGCAGTTTGTAAAAGCCCTATTGAAATGCTACTTTTGTCCACAGATGGTGGAGGGGCTTCTCAACTTCTGTTTCTACACATTTGTGAATAAATCTCTGAGTGTGGAGTTTCCTGAGATGCTGGCGGAGATCATCAGCCATCAGCTACCAAAATTTAAAGACGGGAGTGTTAAGCCTCTTCTGTTCCATCAGAAATGACTGCCTTAAGATCATAGCAATGCCTTAACGCCACCTTTTTCTTACCAGCGCTAGTCCAGCCTGCCCGTTTCCCCTCAAACATCCTGAATGAACTGAGGGATACAGTCGCTTTTGCTTGATTCTCAGAGGAAAGAGGTGAAGTGCGCTCTTCAGAAATGTTCATGGAGCAGGAAAAATGACAAAGTCGTGTACTTGGAACAGACGGAATATGACTTTGAGAAGTTAGGTTTTTAGTGATATTTTCTCTTTTTTTGCATGTACACTGCTTAAAAGTTTACAAAGGTATATCAAAAAAGGGAAATGTGCCTTTTTTGCGCTTTGCGAATCAATTTCGAACATTTCTCAGGCTAACGCAATGACTTGGCATATAAAATGTATGTCGATGATTCACATTCATCACGTCTGTCTCTGCCCGTGTCTAAACCTGCCGCGGTGGTTCTCTGGAGGTGGCAGCTCAACGCTCCCCAGAGGTGCTCGAAATTTTGAAGCAGCCCATGAAACATAAGCCCATATTATGCTGTTTTTTAAGTCTCATCGAATCTCCAAATCGTAAAACAATTTTGCCTGGAGCACCATGAAAATGCCACAAGATAATTCAATTCAAATCAATATCTGTTCCATGACTGACATTAAATACGGAGTTGTTTCTTTGTTTTTTTTTAATAGGTTCCACTGAAATGTAATTTGTAGGGATAGGTCACCCCAAAAAAATCTTTCCCCAAATTCTTCCAATGTTTAATCCACCCTCATGTTGTTCCAAACCCATGCCTTTCTTTACTCTGTGGAACACAAAATGAGAAATTCTGAATAATTTCCTGGTTGCTATTTTCCAATTAGTTGCAATGAATGGTGGCTGAAAAATGAAAGAAAGACAACATGGAAGTCTTGTAAAAGTGGCTCATCTATGACTCATTCTCCGTTTTCCAAGTCTTATGAATTCAGACAATAGCATGGTGTGATGAGCAAACCTAAATCAAAGTCATTATTCACTGAAAATTCCCCCTTAGTGAGCTGTTGAGAACCAGATCAGTCTGGTTCATTTAGAACCAGACATGTTTTGACTCAAAACATACATTTATAAATCAGACATTTTTGTCAGTCCTCATTGTTTATCACTACTTTGGAAAAAAAGACCAGGATATATATATATATATATATATATATATATGAAGTAATTTATTTGTGAACAACTTGAGGCTGAGAATTTTTATTTTTTTGAAGGGTGAACTATTGTTTAGTGTGGAAGCCCGTTTCCGCCACTGAATAAAAAATAAAAGAGGTAATTGCGACTTTTTATCTCACGATTCTGACTTTTTTTTCCGCAATTGCGAGTTAAAAAGTCATAATTGCGAGTTATAAAGTCAGAATTGTGAGATATAAGCTCGCAATTCTGAGAACATATCAGTCTTTTTTTCCCCCTCAAAATTGGACTTTAACTCGCAATTGCGAGTTTATATCACGCAATTCTGACTTTATAACTCGCAATTGCGAGTTTATATCTCACAAATTCTGAGAAAAAAAGTCAGAATTCCGAGATATAAACTCGCAATTGTGAGAAAAAAAGTCAGAATTGCGAGTTTTTTATCTTGCAATTCTGACTTTATATCTCGCAATTCTGACTTTATATCTCGCAATTCTGAGAAAAAAAGAATTGTGAGAAGTCGCAATTACCTTTTTTTTTAAATTCAGTAGCGGAAACGGGCTTCCATAGTTTAGAGAGCTTGTGTGAGAGAGAACTGTTGTTAAAGAGGGTTTTTTAAATGTTGATTATTAGCTCAGGTTCACATAAAATAAATGACCATTTTTAGTTGCAAGCATTTGGATATAAAGAGAGAGGTGATGGTAAGTCATGAAATCGGTGAATGAGTTCAGGTTTAATTAGTCAGATTTCCATCCATTCTGGTCATATTCAGAGTAGCATATCCCAGCATTCCCCTCCTCTGTCGACTGCTGTGTGTTCTTGTCATTCGGTGAAAGTTTGTGCTTCCGCCGACATCTCAGACTTCATTCTTTTGATCTTGAAAGCCGTTTTTAATTTAAATGTTTTTGGAATGCTCTCTGCATATTCTAAATCTGGTAACCCATATGAGGCCCACAAGTTTTGACCCACTTTTCTTGTCTTTGTCTTTGATGTATCCCTGTGGTTCTACGTTTTTTTTTTTTTTTTTTTTTTTTTTGTGTGGTAACATCAGAACAAAAGGAACATTTGTTGCATGGGTTTGCTCATCATTACGTGTCAACTGACATTCATGTCTGCGCTTCAGGGTTTTTGCACCAGCTACGCTTGATTACCAGTGTAAAGGAATAATTCATCCAAAAATGAAAATTGTTTCTATCATGTTGTTCCAAACCTATATGTAGTGATTTTTCTGTCACTATGAACTATGTTGTATGGAAAAGTGCTGTGTGAAGATTCTTCACAATGTCGTCTTTTGTGTTCCACGAGATAAAAAAACAACAAAAACAAACAAACATGGGTTTGGAACACAGGTGAGTAAATAATGACAGAATTTTCATTTCAATAATATTCCTTCTAATTTTTTTTTTTTTTGCTTGAGTATTTTTTAAGAGACTATTTTTTTTACAAACTCCTCGCTAGGTTTGTGAGATGTCGCATTTTCTATTCGTTTCACAGTAAGCCTTGCAAAGGGAGTTTGTGAGCCACTAAACATAGGTTGTATAAATTCAGAAGTATACTGACATGTCTAGAAAATATTGTTTGTTTAATCATTGATCATTTTGAAATGAAACTAAAACTAAAATATAATTACGCAGATTCTCTTTGATATACACCATTTTACAACAAAACAATTTTAATACATAAAGTTGAATTGCTATCTTTTTTGTGAAGAACTGTATTACAGATGCACTTTTGAGAAAAGTGTTTATGTTGTATGTAAATGTCAATTCTATAAATCTATAGGGGATATATGAGTAATCACTGTTTTAAAGAATGACAGCTTAACGTCGGAGATGCAAGTATATTTTGTATAGTGCAACAGAGTGACCAAAGCAATGCAGATTTAAAAAAAATAATAATAATACAATTTAAAAAAAATTATAATAACTATTTAAAGCATTTACATTTTACAGTAGCACTTACTACCCAACTGTAGGCTCTTTTTACTTTATTTTATCCTTTTCTATTTCTTTTTATAAAGATTTAGGCTTTGGTCTCATGTATAATGCTGTAAAATTAACTAGTAAAAATATAAATAAAGCTGTGTGTATAAGTAATGTATCAGCCTGAGAATTTGCACTACCCTAATACTGGCCTGACGTAGTATATTTTGTACAAAAATTAATGCAGATACTATCTTTAAAGATTAAGGGCAAATTATATTTCACTGGTATATGGCTTTCATTAAAGTCGTTTTGGTTTTTTGTTTGCATTTCAGTTATATGTAAAATAATCCAATGTAAAGAATATACAATGTCTGTTTGTTTGAAAAAAAAAAAAAAAAAGTTTTGTATGACTTCTGTATTACACCTCTCCTGTAGTCAATGTCGATCTTTGCACATATTTGATTAAATGTTGGACAGAATTTGTTCAGAGGGAGGGTGATATCATTGTGCTAATTTGCTATTTTTCCCATTGTATCTGAATGTTGACACAAATCTACATTTGGACAGGTTTATTTTCTTCTCAGCCCTATTACTGGTCTGTACAGTTCAGAATGCCATTATTTTTACAATAAAAAAAGACAGATTTATAGAATAGTTCATCTGTACCAAACATACACCGATTAAACCAAGTCCAAAAAAACTTCAAAGCAGTTTGGTTATTGAAATTTTTTTTTTATTATTTATTTGATCCTAAAGAATATTAAGGCTCAGAAAACTGAACATCATAAAAAAAAAAATGTTAAAATATCAATTGGGCTATCAAAAAATTAAGTTGGTGTGCTACAATAAAAAAAATATATAATTCATATTTACAAAAAAATTATACCTTATCAATTGTCACTTATTTACAATGTTAACACACTCCAAAAGAACACAAATCTCATCAGAGATAATGCTTAAATAAGAGTGGTTTACATAACGATGTTAATTCACATTAAGAAATAATTTACACTTTTCCACTTACATGCTAAGAAAGGAGAAGAAAAAAATTCTGAATATTTTTTTTAAATGCTTCCTGATATACAAAAGAGTGCAAGCGTTTTCTTTCCCGAAATTAACAGTCATCTCTTAGTAGTTCTAAACAAAACAGATACGAGGACCTGGAGGACACAAAAGACATTCAAAAAGCCCCAGACTGCATAGAAACGGCATACATTTGACATCATGGTGAACTGGGAAGTGCTCACATATAAAAGCATTATTTATATTAAAAAAAAAAAGCTGTAATAGTAATACAAATAAATTCATAATGAGCCCCTAAATACACAATTTCTTGATTGTGGCCGAGATCGCAGCAGCAGCAACTTGGTCCCGGGGTTTATTTATTTTTTTTCCCTTTTACCTTGTGTTGAACTTTGTCTTAAACAGCGGCAATGCATTGTGGGATGCGTGGAACAATGACGAGGTAGGGGATGGCCCAAAAAAAAAAAACGTACTATCGCACAGGCATACTAACTCGGCTTTTCTGTCGAAGTTCAGTTGTTTCAAAAGCGGGCTCTGTGTCACCGCTTTCATTGACTTCCAGCTACACAAACTCCACGTAGTTCTCCGGAATTAACCCCTTCTTCCCATCCAAAGTGCCCTCCAGCCAGCCTGGCTCTCTTGAGGGATGAACTATGAGACAAAGATGCAAACGAAGATCATTTTGGATGCCACTGACAACTTTATTCCCGATTTATCCTCTATTTTCACAGTGTGAAAGGAATAAGGACTGTTCCAGATTCAATTAGCAGCATCACACAATCAGGGGCGTGTCTACCCCAGGTGCCCCCCCTACCAGATGTCTTGCGATAGGCTCGTGTGAGGACGAATCTCTCCACATTAAACAGTGCCAAAACAGCATTTATTGTTTGAATTTTGAATAAAATGGACAGAATCTGAAATCGGAGACTTTGTTTCATATCAAAAGTAAGGAAGCTTATTGCGATTTATTGGATGGGCGGCACGCTTCCGTTCAGTTCATTAACTGAAAACAGGCTAATCGATTCTTGGTATTTAAGAATTGATATTTTGTAAAAATTAGAATCGATTAAAATCGATATATATATTTTTTTAACCCAGCCCTACTATTTACTCCTGCAGTAGAGCCTCTGTGAACACGCCTGAGGCTTCATTAAACAATAATCTGATCTACTGCTAAGCGGTGTCAAGTGTCAAACTGCGGCAGCTTGGAGCTCTGATAACCTGTTAAAGGGCAAAAGGTGGAACAAAGCAGAGATATCAGTTTGCTGCTCTTATGCCGACTCTCAAGACTCAAACCTGCTTAACTAACCAGATATACCCAGTACACTGAGGGCTAAAAATGGAGACCCCGCTGTTGGGGACTTACCATTCTCGAATATGGTGCCTGCGATAAAGGACAGCTCAGAGTCATGTTCAGCCTTGCAGGCGTATCGTGCACGTGCCTGTCGTGGCGGAGGACTGGAGAAGATACAAATATATATTAATCTCATAAATCTTTGAATGAAGTTCATGATTTGCAGATGAATTAATTTATTTGCAATCAATTTCTGATCAGAAAAATACCCACATGAAGATAACTCAAAGACATTGACTTAAAAAAAAATAAAAATCAATCAATCACATCATCTTTTTCATAAAACACCTGACATCAGACATTAAAAAAATGTATGAGTTCAAATGTTCAGTGCTCTGACATCAGTAAATAAAACATCTCAAAAATGCCATTATATCACCATGGCTTGTTGAAAATGATGCCATGGTAATTTTATGCATGTATGTATGTGTATGTGTATTTATTTATTTAATGTTGGTCTTTGAAATACCTTGTGTTACCATGTAAATACTATGGTGCATGAATGTGTTAATCATTCTGTACCATATTATATAATAGGGATGCTCCCATATAAAAATACTGGCTAATATTATTTTCTAATTCTGTTTTGTCCGGGCAAAAATAAATAAATAAATACAATAAAAATGAATAAATAAATACATAAAATAAAGTAAAATCATACAATAAAATAAAGCACTAAATAAAACAACCATTTTAAATGTTAGTGAATTTTAAATGCAAAGTGAATTATGAAACACAAATTTATCATGTACAGTGTGAAAAAAATGGGTATTGTTAATGGATGGATATTATTGCATTATTAAATTATTAGTGTTTTTAAAGATTAAATGCGTGCACTAGATGACAGAAAAAAGTAATCGAAATGTAAAAATAGTGGCTATAAGCATTCTTAATTAAATATACAATAACAACTGATATATATATTAAAAAAAAAAAACTAATATCAGCCTCTAATGTCAATGACTGTTATGGTACAGATAATTTGTGCATTCATAGTATAAATAGTGCATTTTAATAAATAAAAAATTACCAGAAAGTTCTCCATTTAGATACCATAGAACATTAATATTCAAATCATAGTAGCATAGTATCAAGTACCATAGTAAGTATTAAGAAAAAAAAATATCGATGGCACTTCATTTTACAGTCCTGTTCCACATGTGCATACTGTGTACTTATTATAGTAATTATATGACTGGGTGATAACTAGGTACTAATCCTGAACCTCCGCCTGAACCTAACCTTAACCCACGCAGCTACCTTATTACCCAGTGCTTTCTTAGGTAAGTACACTGTATGTACACTTACTATAAAATAAAGTGCAACCAAAATATGATTGGTGTACATTCACTTATACTGATCATTAAACATCTTCATGAAAGACATCATCATACATACAGTATATGCAACAACAGAAATGACACAGTATATTATTACCCACAATGCATCAAACATGTCTCCAGTGATGACATTAGTTGATGTATATGCTCAGATGTGAAGAGGGAAGGCGTGAATGTGCGAAGCGGAAGATTAACACCGAACGATTAGAATACTGCACTGCTATAGATAGCTGCCTAAGCAGGCCAGAGCAGGACACACACCTGACGGGGGAGGATTCGCTGGAGGCCAGCTGGGGGCTGGAGGGGGCAGAGAACATCGGCCATGAGGGGGAGCGCGGTGAGGTGGGACTGGGTGAAGCCGGGCTGCGACAAACACACACACGCAGGCACGCACTATGTGATCCCAACACCAACATTTATGTTACGGCAGCTGCTGAG
>NW_015662004.1:312819-317350 GCF_001515625.1 Sinocyclocheilus rhinocerous | reverse complement strand
GCTCAGAAAATAGTACAATTAAAAAAAAAAAAAGTAAAAAGATCAATTGGGCTATCAAAAATTAAGTTAGTGTGCTACAATAAAAATATATATAATTCAAATTTTACAAAATATTATACCTCATCAATCATCACTTATTTACAATGTTAATATGCCCCAAAAGAACACAAATCTCATCCAAGATAATGCTTAAATAAGAGTGGTTTACATATGATGTTAATTCACATTAAGAGATAATTTACTCTTTTCCACTTACATGCTAATAAATGAGAAAATACTGAATATTTTTTTTAAATGCTTACTGATATACAAAAGAGTGCAAGTTCCCCCCCCATAATTAACAGTTATCTCTTAGTAGTTCTAAACCAAACAGATGCGAGGACCTGAAGGATACAAAAAGACATTCAAAAAGCCTCAGACTGCATAGAAACGGCAAACATTTTACATCATGAAGAACCGGGAAGTGCTCACATATAAAAGCATTATTTATATAAAAAAAAAAAAGCTGTAATAGTAATACAAATAAATTCATAATGAGCCCCTAAATACACAATTTCTTGATTGTGGCCGAGATCGCAGCAGCAGCAACTTGGTCCCGGGGTTTATTTATTTTTTTTCCCTTTTACCTTGTGTTGAACTTTGTCTTAAACAGCGGCAATGCATTGTGGGATGCGTGGAACAATGACGAGGTAGGGGATGGCCCAAAAAAAAAAAACGTACTATCGCACAGGCATACTAACTCGGCTTTTCTGTCGAAGTTCAGTTGTTTCAAAAGCGGGCTCTGTGTCACCGCTTTCATTGACTTCCAGCTACACAAACTCCACGTAGTTCTCCGGAATTAACCCCTTCTTCCCATCCAAAGTGCCCTCCAGCCAGCCTGGCTCTCTTGAGGGATGAACTATGAGACAAAGATGCAAACGAAGATCATTTTGGATGCCACTGACAACTTTATTCCCGATTTATCCTCTATTTTCACAGTGTGAAAGGAATAAGGACTGTTCCAGATTCAATTAGCAGCATCACACAATCAGGGGCGTGTCTACCCCAGGTGCCCCCCCTACCAGATGTCTTGCGATAGGCTCGTGTGAGGACGAATCTCTCCACATTAAACAGTGCCAAAACAGCATTTATTGTTTGAATTTTGAATAAAATGGACAGAATCTGAAATCGGAGACTTTGTTTCATATCAAAAGTAAGGAAGCTTATTGCGATTTATTGGATGGGCGGCACGCTTCCGTTCAGTTCATTAACTGAAAACAGGCTAGACTAATCGATTCTTGGTATTTAAGAATTGATATTTTGTAAAAATTAGAATCGATTAAAATCGATATATATATTTTTTTAACCCAGCCCTACTATTTACTCCTGCAGTAGAGCCTCTGTGAACACGCCTGAGGCTTCATTAAACAATAATCTGATCTACTGCTAAGCGGTGTCAAGTGTCAAACTGCGGCAGCTTGGAGCTCTGATAACCTGTTAAAGGGCAAAAGGTGGAACAAAGCAGAGATATCAGTTTGCTGCTCTTATGCCGACTCTCAAGACTCAAACCTGCTTAACTAACCAGATATACCCAGTACACTGAGGGCTAAAAATGGAGACCCCGCTGTTGGGGACTTACCATTCTCGAATATGGTGCCTGCGATAAAGGACAGCTCAGAGTCATGTTCAGCCTTGCAGGCGTATCGTGCACGTGCCTGTCGTGGCGGAGGACTGGAGAAGATACAAATATATATTAATCTCATAAATCTTTGAATGAAGTTCATGATTTGCAGATGAATTAACTTATTTGCAATCAATTTCTGATCAGAAAAATACCCACATGAAGATAACTCAAAGACATTGACTTAAAAAAAAATAAAAATCAATCAATCACATCATCTTTTTCATAAAACACCTGACATCAGACATTAAAAAAATGTATGAGTTCAAATGTTCAGTGCTCTGACATCAGTAAATAAAACATCTCAAAAATGCCATTATATCACCATGGCTTGTTGAAAATGATGCCATGGTAATTTTACGCATGTATGTATGTGTATGTGTATTTATTTATTTAATGTTGGTCTTTGAAATACCTTGTGTTACCATGTAAATACTATGGTGCATGAATGTGTTAATCATTCTGTACCATATTATATAATAGGGATGCTCCCATATAAAAATACTGGCTAATATTATTTTCTAATTCTGTTTTGTCCGGGCAAAAATAAATAAATAAATACAATAAAAATGAATAAATAAATACATAAAATAAAGTAAAATCATACAATAAAATAAAGCACTAAATAAAACAACCATTTTAAATGTTAGTGAATTTTAAATGCAAAGTGAATTATGAAACACAAATTTATCATGTACAGTGTGAAAAAAATGGGTATTGTTAATGGATGGATATTATTGCATTATTAAATTATTAGTGTTTTTAAAGATTAAATGCGTGCACTAGATGACAGAAAAAAGTAATCGAAATGTAAAAATAGTGGCTATAAGCATTCTTAATTAAATATACAATAACAACTGATATATATATTAAAAAAAAAAAACTAATATCAGCCTCTAATGTCAATGACTGTTATGGTACAGATAATTTGTGCATTCATAGTATAAATAGTGCATTTTAATAAATAAAAAATTACCAGAAAGTTCTCCATTTAGATACCATAGAACATTAATATTCAAATCATAGTAGCATAGTATCAAGTACCATAGTAAGTATTAAGAAAAAAAAATATCGATGGCACTTCATTTTACAGTCCTGTTCCACATGTGCATACTGTGTACTTATTATAGTAATTATATGACTGGGTGATAACTAGGTACTAATCCTGAACCTCCGCCTGAACCTAACCTTAACCCACGCAGCTACCTTATTACCCAGTGCTTTCTTAGGTAAGTACACTGTATGTACACTTACTATAAAATAAAGTGCAACCAAAATATGATTGGTGTACATTCACTTATACTGATCATTAAACATCTTCATGAAAGACATCATCATACATACAGTATATGCAACAACAGAAATGACACAGTATATTATTACCCACAATGCATCAAACATGTCTCCAGTGATGACATTAGTTGATGTATATGCTCAGATGTGAAGAGGGAAGGCGTGAATGTACGAAGCGGAAGATTAACACCGAACGATTAGAATACTGCACTGCTACAGATAGCCGCCTAAGCAGGCCAGAGCAGGACACACACCTGACGGGGGAGGATTCGCTGGAGGGGCTGGAGGGGGCAGAGAACATCGGCCATGAGGGGGAGCGCGGTGAGGTGGGACTGGGTGAAGCCGGACTGTGACACACACACACACACACACTGTGATCCCAGCGCCAACATTTATGTTACGGCAGCTGCTGAGTTAGAACTTTCACAAGAGACTTTAAAAGGAAGTTGCATCATCGGTTTAAAGAAATAGACATAAACGTAGTTAAACATGCTCGAGAGTTTCATGCTTACAGGAAAAGTTCAGCCAAAAATGACCATTCTGTCATAATTTATGCAACTCGTGTCTTTCATGTCCTGTGTGAGCACAAAAGGAGATGTTTTGACGAATGTCAAGCTCCTGAAATGACAGCCCTTGGTCACTGCATGTGAAATACTGTAGCAGTGTGAATATTTGCCAAAGCATCTCTTTTTGTCTTCCACTGGAGAAAGAAAGTCTGGTTTAGTGAGTAAAAAATGACTGAATTGTCATATTTAGTGGAACTGTTCCTGAGTTAAACATGCTGAGGAAAAACATTAGTGATCATTTGTGTTAATGTAACATGAGTAATCTCACATTAAAGGCTTAGTTCACCCAAAAATGAAAATTAGGCTGTGTTTTACTCACCCCCGAGGCATCCTAGGTGTATATGACTTCCTTCTTTCAGACGAATCCAGTCGGAGTTATATAAAAACTTTTTCTTTGATCTTTCAAGCTGTTTAATGCCACTCAGCGGGTGTTGCATGCATCAGTCCAAAAGAATTTAAATAAAAATTTATTTAAAATAAATTTCGCTCATCCATAAAAAAAAAGCTTGAAAGATCAAAGACAATTTTTAATATAACTCCGACTGGATTCGTCTGAAAGAAGAAAGGTCATATACACCTAGGATGCCTCGGGGGTGCGTAAAATGCAGCCTAATTTTCATTTTTGGGTGAACTAACCCTTTAATCTGATATGGTTTGTGTTGACTAATCTAAAAGGTTTCTTTTTTTCATTTTATTTTTTTACCCCTCTCAAAATTGTCCATGAAAACTTCAATGCTGACTATAAAACTGGATGAACTTACCTTGTCGACATACTGCTGCGAACCTTTGGATTTTGACTGTAAATAACAGAAACAATGTTAAAATATTTTTTGCTATCTCAGCTTAAAGGGTTAGTTCACCCAAAAATGAAAATTAGCCCATAAATTACTCACCCTCAAGTCATCCTAGATGTATATGACTTTCTTCTTTCAGACGAATCCAGTCGGAGTTATATTAAAAATTGTCTTTGATCTTTCAAGCTGTTTCATGGCACTCAGCGGGTGTTGCATGC
>NW_015662004.1:311830-312395 GCF_001515625.1 Sinocyclocheilus rhinocerous | reverse complement strand
AGGATTTGTAAAGAAGAATGTCGGAGGATTTCGATATAAGCCAGGAGGAGACTGGTTTTCCTTTGCTAAATTAAGGAAACTTTGCTTCCTTTGCTCCTGTAAACAAACGTTGGTTTTCACGAGACTCACCGGCGCATGCGCAACGCTGACCTCCATACGTCATCCGCCCGGAACTGCTTCTGTGTACAACAGTGAGCGCAAGCTACATTAAAGTGATTATTACATTTTGAATATGGATATTTTTCTTACAAAAACGCATCGATTCGCTACAGAAGACCTTTGTTCACCCCGCGGAGCCGTGTGAGACACTTTTTTTATAATGGATGGGCGCATTTTAATTAAGTGCTTTTGGACTGATGCATGCAACACCCACTGAGTGGCATTAAACAGCTTGAAAGATCAAAGACAACTTTTAATATAACTCCCGACTGGATTCGTCTGAAAGAAGAAAGTCATGTACACCTAGGATGCCTCGGGGGTGCGTAAAATGCAGCCTAATTTTCATTTTTGGGTGAACTAACCCTTTAATGCCCATTCGGGCCATTTCTGATTTCCCCTTACTTTG
>NW_015662004.1:279893-311085 GCF_001515625.1 Sinocyclocheilus rhinocerous | reverse complement strand
GAAAGATCAAAGACAATTTTAATATAACTCCGACTGGATTCGTCTGAAAGAAGAAAGTCATATACACCTAGGATGACTTGAGGGTAAGTAATTTATGGGCTAATTTTCATTTTTGGGTGAACTAACCCTTTAACATGCATGAATATACAAATATGCAAAAAAAAAAAATATATATATCTGTACCATATTAATTTAAAACGAAGAGCTGTTTCTCCATGCACGATCATGCAAGTATTTCAAGTTTACAATCATTTTCACATATGACCTAAAACCTTCATTATTTCTGCAGTTCCGTTTGCTGACATTAGTGGCGCAGAAATGATACACTTCACCTTTGAGCTTAAAGGGATAGTTCACCCAAAAATGAAAATTACCCCAAAATTTACTCACCCTCAAGCCATCCTAGATGTATATGACTTTCTTCTTTCAGACGAAGACAATCAGAGTTATATTAAAAAATGTCCCGGCTCTTCCAAGCTTTATAATAAAGTCCAATAAAGTGCATCCATCCATCATAAAAAGCCACTCTCTCGTGGACATGCGTAGGACAGTTGGCGGAAGCTAGAGATTACGGTTTATAAAGTTGTAAATATGGATATTTTTCTTACACAAACGCATCGATTTGCTTCAGAAGGCCTTTATTAACCCCCCGGAGCCGTGTGGAGCACTTTTTATGATGGATGGATGCACTTTATTGGACTTCAAAATCTCAACAGCCATTCACTGCCATTATAAAGCTTGGAAGAGCCAGGACATTTTTTAATATAACTCCGATTGTATTCGTCTGATAGAAGAAAGTCATATACACCTAGGATGGCTTGAGGGTGAGTTCAAACCAACATCGTTTATCCACAATAAAATAAAATCTTAAGCGAGGCATAAATGTGGACATCATCATAATCAATATTTAATTTGCACAGAAGCAAATGAAGCTGCTTATTGGACACTGGAATTTGTAGACAAGCATCCATCACACACAAACACACTCATCACTAAACTGATGAGCATCTATTCACAGTAGATAGTGGGGTTGTCATGGGAACAGCATGACCTCAAGTGCTGAGTTAACTATAGTAATCTAAATGTCCATACATTAGTAGTGTTAATGGACTCTCACTCAGTCGAAGTCAAACTGCATTTGTCTCCATCCTTCTATATTTACTGTTTATAAAATGGAAAGTTCCGGTGCTCATTGGTCAATAAAAGAGTTCTAGCCATGCCAAAATATGTTATTTACAGTTATGATGCAAATTGCTGTTTATTTGTGTATCACTGTGTAAAGTCGATTAACCTTGCCAGGAACTATATCTTACAGCAGGAGGATGAAAGCTAATGAATTTGCTGAATAAAATAAAATATTTCAATTAAACTTTGTTTCTATTATGTTGGCAAAATTACATTATGTTGGCAAGAGCGTCCCACTCCAAATATTTATTCTGAACATGTGACACAAAATGTCTACGAATCCATTTTTAGTAACCATTAACTATTTATATTGATTTCTTTGTGGCAAAGTCATAGCAGATATTATATTTTGTATAATATCTGTGGGATATATTATAATTTGTAACTTTTGTAATCTGTTGTATTGTACACACTACTGGTCAATCGTTTGGAATCATCAAGCCATGCTTAATATTTGTGTCGAATATCTTTGAAGAATAGAAAAAAAACAAAAAAACATTTATTTGAAAGAAATCTTTTGTAACATTATGAATTTGCAGTCACTTTTGATCAATTAAATGTGTCATTGCTTAATAAAATGATAATTTAAAAATAAATAAATAAAATGATGCATTATCCCAAACTTTGAATTGTAGTGTATCATGGTTTCCACAAAATAAATAAATAAAATTAAGAAGCAAACAACTGTTTTCAACACTGATTATAATAAGAAAACCAAGAAATGTTTTTAAGCACCAAATGATTTGAAATTAAATTATTAAAATGTAAAATGTAATTAAAATAATATTTATAATTATTAAAATTATAAACTATCAGAATGGCACTGAAGACTGTAGTAAAGGGTCCTGACAATTCAGCTTTTCCTCAAAGGAATAAATGACATTTTAAAATATATTTAAATAGATTTTTTTTTTATTATTGTAATAACATGACACAGTGCGTTTACTGTATTTTTGATCAAATAAGTTAAGCCTTGAATAATGCAAGTCTTCTTTCAAAAACATATTTACTTTTTTTTCAGAACTTTCATCAATCCAAATTTTGGGTCAGATCATCTTGGGCCCATGCCACGATTACATATGCTCTGAGGACATCAATCAGGAAGTAGACTATTATGGCGCAACTTGCTGGGTATCCTTGCCACATTACTGTAGTAGATGTTCAGTACCAGTGCCACCTACTGGCCAAAGCATCATAAAAAAGGACAAAAAAAATGGTTATAACTTTGTAATAATTTTGCCTAAAGCTCCATGTCTGTATTACTATAGCCACTGGCTTTTCCAGATTCGGTTTACAGAATTTTATTTATTCATTTATTTTTGATATTAATTCCCACAAAGTTATTAATGAAGATGCCAAATAGGAAATCAGCCATTATCTTGGAAACACTTCTACATATTGACACGGAATTTATTATTAATGGCACATACCTATAATTGATCTGATCTGAGAAAACCATTGGTCACTGCGCCACCTACTGGTTATGTTATCAAACTGCCAATAATAGTAAATCTAATCACAGCTTTCGGACTTCTTTTCCTTAATTCACTTCGGTGAATGGTCCAACAAATCCACTCAACAGTGTGCTTGTCCCATAATTGCTGCTAGAAGCTATAATGGTATTTTATTTTATGTATTCGATTTATTTTATCTTCCACAATGGACTGGGCGTTTCCCTGTCTACTATGGTCAGAGATGCTGGGAGAGCCTCCAGCATCCCCACAACCCGAATCAGTACAAACAGTTTGGAAAATGAATGGATGGACAGATATATTATAAGTTTAATATATGTATTTTAGTTTCCTATGACTTTCATATGAGTGTAGATGTTTGCATACACTTGTCCTTTGCATTCAGCTACTTTAATTTCTTGTCAAGGCACCACTTTCAATGTCTAGACTGAGAGAGCCAACATAATTCAACAGATCACATGTTTTCTCAAGTAGTTCATCAATCTCCAGGTCTCCATTGATTTACAGCCTGCTGGGTCCTCTGAGGCCTTTGAGATGGGTAGATCAGCACCGCCACACTTAATATATACGTCTATATATAGATGACAGCATTCATCTCAGTCCTGTGGCTTTGAGCCGCCGATCCTCACAGCTGATTTACCACCGAACACACACACACAGGGTTTCCATGCTGTATGGGGACATTCCATAGGCGTAATGGCTTTTATACTGTACAAACTGTATTTTCTATATCCTTACCCTAAACCTACCCCTCACACAAAACTTTCTGCTATTTTAGATAAAAAAAAAAAAACTTTATTCTGTGTGATTTATAAACTTGTTTCCTCATGGGGACCAAAAAATGTCCCCACAAGGACAAGGACTTTGGATATTGCCATCTTTGAGGGGACATTTTTTCCCCATAACATAGGGTATACCAGAACCACACACACACACACACACACACACAGCACTGCTGTGACTATTAATCTCATAATATCATGGACGCTTACCTGGATTAACCTTCACTGACTACAAAACAAATAGGCGCTTCTTGGATTGCAAAAACAGGATTTTTCTGCTTAATCCACGAAAATATTTAGATGCTATATAACTGCTATCATGACATATTTGAATAAACTGCTGAATTTTTGTTTGCTTAATGTTTCTGCATTTCACAGCAGTCAGTAGTGCTTTTTAATATTTTAATCCAATAAACCAATGTAGGTTAATTTAGTTAACCTTCATTCTGTTCCTCTCTGTATTATGTAAATGCAGTTCTGTCATGAGAGTGTCAACTCTCAGAGAGTTTAGCATGGTAATATACATATCAATATTAATGTGTTTGGTCTTGGTGGAATAGATCTGCTACACTGCTGCTGCGAGACTGAGACTTGCTACTGCCAATACATCCATGGTCATGCTGCTGTGAGTAAGAAATACTGCTGCTGCACATACAACATAAATAAAATAACCCCCATATATAACATACATGAAATCACCCCGTAGTAGATCTATACAGGTGGAGCTGGGGAAGGTAGAGGGTTTCTGAAGCGCGCTGCAACTGCAACAGCAAGCACTAGCTGAGTATTTGAATGTTGAGCAGCAAGCTCATTGGCTGCTAATGCGAAAAAAGCCAATCAGCTGCATGATGTGAATAATTATGTGATTATATCAGATTGAGTTAGAACTTATCGGCCTGTGCCATCTAGAGTTTCACGACAGAACTTTGCAATTATTTTGTTTTTGTTACTTGATTATAAAATTGTCATGACATACAAGGTAACTTAAAAAAAATAACCTTTAGAGTTGTTTTTTGTCTAATATAAATTTGTGTTTGTTTCATATAGTGTACTATTATTTACTATACTGTTTATATTTTCATTACAACCCTATTTATTACAACCAAATCAAGACATCAAGTTTGTGCATTTAATACACAACATTAAATACAGAGTTCTGGAATGAAACTCTAGATGGCGCAGTCCGATAGGTCTAGCTCAATCTGACCTGGCGACATCATTGTCACATGGCAGCTGATTGGTTCTCTTCTGTATCGGTAGTCAATACCTGGCTTTTGTTTGCTGTAGCAGTTTGCAGCGCACTTCAGAAACCCTTCACCTTCCCCAGCTCCACCTGTATAGATCTGCTACGGGGTGATTCATGTATGCTATATGGGGGTTATTCATATGTGTTATATGTGCAGCAGCAGTATTTCTTACACGCTCACAGCAGCATGTTGTGGATGTATTGGCAGTAGCAAGTCTCGGTACTTGCTCTGGCGCAGCAGCAGCAGCGTAGCAGAGCTATTCCGCCAAGACCAAATACATTAACATTGTCATGTACATTACCATGCCAATCCCTCCGAGAGTTGTCATGACAGAACTACACTAAAACAGTGAAAAGCACATTGTGTATATTTTATTTGTTACAACTGTTGTTTGTCCATTATTTTTATTAGCCATCTTCTTTTGGGCCCTTTGTCAACAAACAACTCGCTTTAAAGAGTAACTATTTTACAAAGATGGAGATTTTGTATGAATTCATAGAATAGGAATTATTTTTCTAAAATTTTTTGAATACAATTTTTAGAAAAAAAAGAAAGAAAAAAAAAAGTATGAAGGTCCACCCCTAACATAGCTGTCACCAGGGCATAAGCATCTACTGTCTTGCATACTTTTTTTGAAAAGACAGTGAGTCTCCTACCTCCACGGTCAAAAGGTTCCTGCTATCCACATAACTGATTTTCATATAAACCTTCTTATCAGTGAGAGAAATACAAAGCTATCACTCACTTGTAGCAGCTGGCTTTCTTTCTTATTTTCCCTTCAAACTAGGCCATGGTGAAATATCTCTAAATAAAAATATTAGCATTGTTTAACCAAATACCCAGAATTCACACATTAGATCAATAAAATCTAAATTATACATGCTTATTAATTATGCATTCACACTTGATACTCGGTTCTCTGTTTGCTTCTCATTATGTATGTTCTTGTGTGTTTCTGGCTTGTGCAACCTTTGAATCTGGGAAATCATGGAGTATGGTTGCTTGCTCTGTTAAACAATGCAGATTCGGCAGTGCTATTTGCATGGTTTGCAAAAAGAGAGTATTGTTAATCGAGAGAGAGAGAGAGACAGAGAGAGAGAGACAGAGAGAGAGAGAGAGACCTGTGCTGCCAAATACCAGAAAACCAAGCAACATGGGCAGACAAAACAAGCCCAAAATAAGCAACTTGGCTCATCAAAATACAGGTCAAGAATAGATCGAGAATTTGATTAATTTCATAATTATAAACCTGCATGAAACATTAAAAAGGAGGAAGGTGAAATAAACAATTATAAATACAGTGTGTATCTGCATTCTTGAAAAATAAGCCCAAAAATGCAACTTGCAACTTCTTATATTTATAAGTGACTTTATGGGGGAAAAAAGCCCAAGTTACTTATAATAAGCGGACATGGCAACACTGCAAGACTACCTGCTACTTCAGCCAAGTCAAAGCAGAACATGTCTTGACTTGCCCTGAGACTGATTAATGACTTTGTGTAAGATGTACAGAGAAGGAAATATTTCTATGACAGTATTTTTAAATGTTTGGAGGCCAGAAGAGATTTGCTTTTTTTCACAATAATCTTGGTATCATTGTGAGTGTATTTCACAGGAATAAACTTTTACACAACACAATTCTTTTCCACGTGAAACATGAGAGCGTGAACCCCTGCTGGTAGGGTGAAGTTGGGAGAGGGCCCAGGACAGAATCATGGGGAACACCGGTTAAAATCAAGACCTCAGTAGTCATGGCTCTCGACAGTAGATATGTTGGCAGGAAATTGTGCTGGGTTTGATCATTTCCGTTCACATAATAAAACCTCAAAGCATGCAAAGACTGTAGCCAATGAAAGGTAATGAAATTAAACGCAGATTGTATCAAAACGTTGTTCAGTCCCTTATAAAACCTGCCCTTTTGACCCTGAGACGAAAGCTACAACTAAAAACTATGTACAAGACAATAAAGATCTACAAAATGACCAAATAGTAATAAAGATGTCATTATTAATTTCAGATACTAATAATTTAGTAGCAAAGGTGCTGTTATTGTGTTCTTGCAAAGGCATAGTTATGCGATTACTAGGGTGTTCTGAGTGGCTGCTAAGGCCACTGTACATGGTTGCTCAATGATGTCTCTACTTTATTTATTTAATGTATTATTAATTACACATTACAGCTGATGTTCTATATGCTTCTTGTTAATAGATAATTTAAAGCACTTGTCCTAAGAAATACAACAACCAATAATCAATCTAAAATTCAAAACACATTTTAAAAACAGGAAAGTAAATAAATGAATACAAATCTAGCATCAAATCAAAACATGGTAATACAATATATGTGGGAATAAAAATACAATACAATAACTAATTAACTAGTTATGTAAACCCTAAATAATGATTGAAAAAATATTGATTCTGTTTAAGATATTTTAATAGCTTTACAGAATTGTATTAATTTTGTTTGTCTTTTAAACTGTATTGGTGAAGCATTCCATGAGTGCACTCCCTTCAGTGAAAATTATGACTGCCCCAAGGCTGTTCTGCGTCTTGGTCTTGGCCCTTTTCTCTTGTTTCCTTATTAATTGACAAATAACCTTAAGGGTAAAACCACTTACATTTTTTAAATGATTTTCAAAACATGAGAAATGTATAAAACAGTTAACAGTAAACAGCTTTTGTTCTTGTTATTTTCCAACAATGCCACATCATTGACTTTGTTTATATATTACCTGTTTATATAGAGATATTATTGACATAATAACAGAATGAGGAGCTTGACTCCAAATAGTGACACATTATGAGAGATAAGAAAAAAAATCCAGTGCATACATGTATAACTTGGCTGTTTTACTTGATATGTAAGGTCTAATCATACAAAATGTGTACACAAAATTGTATTTGAGGTCTTTGCTGATACATAAATAACTGTATTATCTGCATACATTTTAAATTCAGGTAAAACATTAATATACAGTATAATGTAAAAAGAAGTGGTCCCAATAATGACCCCTGAGGAACACCCATTTCAGTACTTTGATAAGAGGACCTTATACAGGTAGCATGTATGTTGATCACATTGTTCTTAGACTCTAAATATTAGCTTCTGGTTATATCATATTCTGGTCTGAAGAAATGGCTCAAAACTCTCCTTCATTTGCTTCTTTTCACAAGTCTCATTGCATAGAATAGTAATGGCAAACATCACCCCAATAAGCCACATGAATTTAAGATGTCAGTAGCACATACAGTGCAGGATAAGTAGCAGTACGTGCTAAAATGTAATATTTAGAATTAGAGCTTTCTTCAAATCTAAATTATGAGCAATATTAATAGAAATGCTTGCCTTATCAAACACCACTAATAAAATACAAACTTTTTTGAAAACTTTAAACTGACCTCAGAAGTACAATTTTCTGAGAAAACTGCCTGCATTCAGATTTCTAATAGGTTTCCAAAAACAGCAAAGCAATGAGTGTGTTTCACTGAGCTCAAGTTCTTGTGAACATGGAGACTGGGTGGCCATTTTGTATATTTGTCCTTGTCATTCAGAGTGGAGCAAACATTTGCTATGTCTGTGCTTATGCTATAGTGAAACAGTAGAAAAAAAACTACCCCTATTCTGTGCACAGCTAAGAGCCCTCAAAATGGGCCCAAGATAGTGGTTTAAAAATCCATTACAGACCCATGGCCCACCAGAGACAGTGACATGTGTACAGCAAACAGTGTGTCCAGTTAGAAAACCAGCAGTGGGGAAAAGCATTATTGCAGGCCTTGGGAGAGAGTGTGTGTTTGTATTTGAAGGTGATGTATCAAGGAAAACAGGATTTTTCTTGCTCTCTTTGGAAATAAAAGATGATCAATTAAGTTGTATCTATTACTGTATGTAGACATGCTCTAACATTGAACCAACAACAAAGCAATGAGTGCATGCACATATTGAACTGTGCTTGTTATACATCAACATTTGGCCAGAGGTCATTTATATATTTATGTCTTTAATGTGCATTACAGGTCGGAGAAAACAATGGTCAAGCAAAACTAGATTATGACTACTTTTTGGTGCAAGAAAGCCTGACTAAATGTATGTACCATGTCACATGTACCATTGTTACAGTCATTTCAATAGGAATCTGTGTGATCTGGAGTTTCAAGTGAGGGCGGAAAAAGTTCAGGTTTTAGTCATGTTTAAGTTGGTCACACGAAACAGAAAGCTGCTTGGTTTGATAACTGAAAATTATGGCTTTTAACTCTTTCCCCGCCAGCGTTTTTGAAAAAGTTGTCAGCCACCGCCAACATTTTTGATCATTTTCACAAAAAAATATTTTGTTGTATGAATATTTGAACATGCAATACATTAAAAAAAAGAGCCTCTACTTTTAAACAAAAAAAAAAATCAGTTTTATTCTAGCTTCAAACATTCTTGTTTTATCAACACTTGAATGTAGGTAGGTTTCATGAAAAAAAGCAACATTTTGATAAAAAAGCTGAGAAAATCGCATTTTTATCAAAGACTACATCTGGATCATATTCAGTTCGATGATCAAAGCATACTAGATGCAGTAGATCGCTTCCATCAACACCCCCAAAGCTTCACAGTCCTTTACCACTTCCGGGATCGCCATTTCACTCGGTAACATTAGGCAGTTTTCATTTATATGCTGTTTATTGTTGATTTCATATGCATATGATTTCATTATTTTTCATATGCATCTGCTTACATATGAGATCGCTCGTTTCTGCGTCTTCCTAGTCTGTGTTTTTGATAGGGAGATTGTGGACTCATTCAGGAGATGTGTAATAGCACCCCCGAGCATATAACAGTGAAAACACGGAAACCCGGAAAATTCCGTGTTTGGCGGGGAAAGAGTTAAGCTTCCCGAACACTCCCCCTACCTTCTGTTGGTTGAACGAATTCATGGCATTGGTTCGGCTAATGTTGTGTTGGGCTGGCCGAGACGCTCAAATAAACAGGCAACAAAAAGAACAGGAGACAGTATTTGAACTCACTTTAGCTTTAAAGAAAGTACTTACAGTGAATTAGGCCGACTCTGCTTGGGCAGCTGAAGCCCATCGTGGTCTCCGTCTCCAGTGGGCAGGCTGTCGAGTTGAGTCCAGCTGAGTGTGTTGTTGCAATTTACTGATGACAAGTCTGCACTGGAGTTTACAACCACACTGTTCCTCTTCTCCACTGCTGATGGAAAAGCAGAAATGTTGCTATCCTAATGAAGAGTTAATAGTATGCTAATGTAATTACTCCAGCCTGTGGCTAAAACAGGGTTTGGTGGGATCTAGTGGTTTGAATTTATTTGAATGACGGTTTGTATTTCAATAAGCAATTCAAGTTATATTGCTAGTTATTTCAGACAATAACTGAATGGGATCTAATACTGGGGACTAGTTTACTCATCACATGCCCAGAGGGGGTTGGCAGCAAAATGTTTATTGCAAAAGTAATTGCAAACAGGGTGGTGTCTGGTCTGTCTGGTGTGCCAACTTGAAACCTGAAACTATTTTAATAATTAATTGCATTGGTATTTTTAGCACAACAGTTTATAGACCAGGAACTGAATTTCCTCCTTCAAAGTTTAGATATGTACAGTAAATCCAATGTAAATAAACTCCTGAGAGGAACCAAACATCTTCAGAATTTCCTTTTGAATCACATTAAACTACATTTTCATAAATATTTTGTTTGTAAAAATGATGTTTAAAAGATGTTTATAAAAAAAAACATTTACGATTAAACATATATACTGTATATATTAGGCTTGTCAAAAGTTTTATTTAATTAATTACATGATGTGCCGATTACTTTATCTAACTAATCGCAAATTAATCACACATCAAAAGATGTTTTTTTCATTATTGTGTTAAATGAGTAAAGCATTGAATAGACACAAGAAAGTACCCTTAGAAAGAAATTTTTTTTTTTATTCAACTTTGCATAAGTAATGATAATAAATGCGTATTAATGGTTTAAAAAATAAATACAAGAAATATCAAATGAATGAAACGAATTTGAAGAGTTAATAGTATGCTAATGTAATTACTCCAGCCTGTGGCTAAAACAGGGTTTGGTGGGATCTAGTGGTTTGAAATTATTTGAATGACGGTTTGTATTTCAATAAGCAATTCAAGTTATATTGCTAGTTATTTCAGACAATAACTGAATGGGATCTAATACTGGGTACTAGTTTACTCGTCACATGCCCAGAGGGGGTTGGCAGCAAAATGTTTACTGCAAAAGTAATTGCAAACAGGGTGGTGTCTGGTCTGTCTGGTGTGCCAACTTGAAACCTGAAACTATTTTAATAATTAATTGCATTGGTATTTTTAGCACAACAGTTTATAGACCAGGAACTGAATTTCCTCCTTCAAAGTTTAGATATGTACAGTAAATCCAATGTAAATAAACTCCTGAGAGGAACCAAACATCTTCAGAATTTCCTTTTGAATCACATTAAACTACATTTTCATAAATATTTTGTTTGTAAAAATGATGTTTAAAAGATGTTTATAAAAAAAAACATTTACGATTAAACATATATACTGTATATATTAGGCTTGTCAAAAGTTTTATTTAATTAATTACATGATGTGCCGATTACTTTATCTAACTAATCGCAAATTAATCACACATCAAAAGATGTTTTTTTCATTATTGTGTTAAATGAGTAAAGCATTGAATAGACACAAGAAAGTACCCTTAGAAAGAAATTTTTTTTTTTATTCAACTTTGCATAAGTAATGATAATAAATGCGTATTAATGGTTTAAAAAATAAATACAAGAAATATCAAATGAATGAAACGAATTAAATGTTATATATATATATATATATATATATGAGAAACATAATATTTTGTTATTTGACAAAAAAAAAAAAAGGTATTCTAGCATAATTTTTAGTCTTAAAGAATTATCATCATTTTAGATGTTCCAAAGTAAGCACTTGCTGGTGTACCTTTGTCTTTCTCTGAAAATGAGGGGGTGTGGAAAAGAGTGAGGGGTCTCTCGCTGCAGGACGGGGCCTTGCTGTCTGCACTCCTCCGCCTGGGCAGGTTGAGCTGGGAGTTGCCCTGCCCTCCTCCAGACACTGGCATGTCTTTGAAAATCTGCAGAGCCGAAAGGAAATTCAAATCAACATGAAAATGTCAGAGCGCCACAATGATGGGATGAGTGTCTCCACAAAAATAGAACAGACTGAAATGTTGCTACTGATCCTGGGAGGATATGACCCCGCAGATGTGTCTAGTCATAAAATGACAATTCGACCATCAGTTGGTCACTTTCATGTCATTCCAAACCTGACTTTTTTCCTCCATGGAAAAAGCTGTTCTTTTCCATACAAAAATACTGTATGACAGCTATAAATCTGCTACCAGTGGCTGTCAAGCTCCAAAAGACACCAAAAAGAAAGGTCCCTATGACTCATATACACTCTATTTCAAGTCTGAAGTCATACGATAGCTATGTGTGACAAACAGACTGAAATTAGATACATATTTCACATCACACGGAATATCCTCTCCTCCATCAAAACCCCTTAAATCTCATTTGCACGTCTGAATATTCAAGCACGAATCACGGTCAGTTTAATGTGAAATATTAATGATAAATTAATTGGTTCTCATGTTTCCTGCAACACAGCAAGTATAAATATGCACTGTAAAAACGGTATTGTAAATTAACTGAATTTACTCCTATTAAAATATTGTAAAAACACTTTTAAATATCTTTAAAGATGCTGTATGTAATTTTTTTGACTGTACTAAAGCATAAAAATATCATGTTTGCAGTAGTGCTGTCAAACGATTAATCGCGATTAATCACATCCAAAATAAAAGTTTTTGTTTACATAATAAATATACACAGTACATACACATATACTAAGTATATATAAATACACACACATGCATGTATATATTTAAGAAAAATATGTTACGTTTATACATTAAATATATTTATATATAATATAAATTTTATGAATATAAATATATACATGCAAATTCATGTAAATATTTTCAAAATATATGCTGTATGTGTGTGTATTTATATATATATACATAATAAATATACACAGTACACACACATATATTATGTAAACAAAAACGTTTATTTCGGATGCGATTAATCGCGATTAATCGTTTGACAGCACTAATTTGCAGATATTTAAGAAAACATGCTAACATGCTATAGTGGACTGCGTTTATGATACTTTAAAGTCGCAATGAAATTTGTACAATATGTGCCATCATATTTCATGCATCTTTTCTGCAAAGATATTTAACAAGTAAATTAGTTTTACATTTACACCATGTTGAGCACTCATGTGTGATGCACTTGGAATAGAACTTTCTTTAACTAGATGGTTATTAAAGAAAATGTTACTTGAATCATGTTACATATTTCAATTTGCAAAAATATCAATAACTTACATTTAGAAAACAGAAAAGCTTACAAGGAAAAAGAGCAGTTTTTATTATTGAATACTGTATGTATAATACCTCATTTATGGATCATACAAGTTTGGAACAACATGAGGGCGAGTAAAAGATGCCAAAAAAACAAAAAAAAAACACAAACCTGAATTATCACTTTAAGAATTCTGAAGAAAAAAAAAACTTTCTCTTGTGACAAGACTTGTGAAAAGCTTTTTGAGGATCAGTTTTATCTTACAGTCCTGCTGTACATAACTGTGTATATTTGTTGAGATATATAGGATAGGTAGCCAACAATGCTTTTAGGCTGAAGCAGAAAGATTCATTACAGGTTAGCATATGAGTGTGCTATGTCTTTATGGCAATGAGACATGGGAAAGTTAATTGTACAAGACATAATGACAGCCTTGATTGTAAAACCCACCCACTTTACCCATTCATGCAGGAGGAAGTGGCCATATGTCATGTGACACTGGGCTCAGCTTAAGAAATCAGCCTTGAGCCGATTTGCATGTTGCCATGGCAACTACTCTAAGCTGCTTTACCCTTTAAACCCCTGCTGGATTTGAAGTTACCCATTACAGCAAATGTGGACTGAGCGAGTCCCTTAGAAAGGGAATTACATCCTTCATTCACACCTAGGTGTCAGCAACACAGCTCATGCACCTTTATGGTGATTACGGTCAGAAAAGAAGTGACCAATAGAAATGAAATAACCTAACGAGCCATTTCACTCATTAGCTGTGCACATCATCACCAAATGTTCAGAAATAAAGCTCTTTTTCTTAACGCTTAACCAATTTTCCTGGTATAATATGGTGATGAGTGGCTGGTTTCCATTTATAAACATACCCGTTCGTGGTTCTCGATTAGGATTTCTACCACAATGTTCTGGAACTTGATGTCCATGATTGCAGCGACAGTCTCTTCCTGAGGCCTCAAGAGCGTAGGGCCGAACACTACGCCGAGGTTAGCGACCGTCATCAAATTCTGCAGGTGGTGACTGGCCACTCTGGTGAGAGAGTAAGATATCTGAAGTCATTTATTTCTTATTGTATTGTAGTGCTTTTCTGAGTAGTTAGCTTTATTGATAACAAAAAATAGAGCTACAATAACTAATCAATAAAAGCAATACAAATAATGGAAATGTTCTTTGATCAATTTGCTGTCAAATATTATGCATTCTTAAAAATCTAATTTAGGAAATTTACCATAATTGAAATCCTAAAACACACACAGGTTTGTTTTTGTGAATTGTGGGGACATTCCATAGGCCTAATGGTTTTACTGTACAAACTGTATGTGCTATTGCCCTACACCAACCCTACCCCTAAACCTACCCCTTACAGGAAACTTTGTGCATTTTTACTTTCTCAAAAAAACTCACTCTGTATGATTTATAAGCATTTTGAAAAATGGGGACATGGGGTAATGTCCTCATAAGTCACCTTCTCCTTGTAATATCTATGTCATACCCATGTCATTATACAAATTTGTGTCCTCATATGTCACAAAAACACGCACATACACACACACACACACACACACACTGACATAGAAGACCATTGATGACACACAGTTTATCTTGGCTTTTACCCAAAATGCCACTTAACCCTATAAAGCCTACTGTATCGTACTTGATACACAAATATCTAAGGCCTCTAAATTACCAACATGATCAAAACTTTGCTGAAAAACCTGCTGTACTACTACAACTACTACATGTCTTCTGTCTGACTGAATGTTTATACTTTCAGGCCTTTTAGTAACAATGACGGTGATTAACTAATGATTAGACGGGCTAAACCAACACAAAGGGAAGAAACCACAACAAACAGTCCACAGGGGCGTTACAGTGATATCATGAGCCATAAAAGCCTGATACATCAAATGATACTCAATAAATAAATAAATAGCAAGCAAGACTGTACAGTGAACAACAGGTTTTAAACTAAAGCTACTGTCTAATAAAAAAAGGACAAAGCATTTGATATGCCCCACTTCAACTTCCTGTCTCATTAGGAAATATGTCAACACAGGAAATACCATTTTGTTCATTTCATGTGGACTTTAATGGTATTACTTTTTTAGGGTTTTGAACTTGCAAACTTTCAGCCATCTGGTCAGATATTTAATGACTTTTACACAATTGTTGTAAATGATGATTCAGTGTCAACAGAACCCAAGGTAAAACCTTTACAGAAATTATTTCTTCTAATCAGCATACCGTCAATATTAAATGAGTCCCAATTAACCTTATGCAGCTGCTGTTGTTTTTCACTGCTACTGTCCGATGAAACTATTAATTCCACACTACAACATCATTTCCAAACTTGTCCTGAGGGCAAGCAAAGTGGGTATTAAACTTCTACTTCCTATAATTCTTTCGGATTATGAATCTGGGGCCTCATTTATAAAATGTGCGTACGCACAGATTTGATCTTAGAGTGTGCGTACGCTAAAATCCACGGCAACGTTCATATTTATAAAAACGGTCTTTGACCTGGAAAAGTACTTACCGCCACGTCAGGGTCTGAGCAGGCTTACGAACTTTTCCTTGTGGCAAAGTCAGAGTAGTGCAACTATTTGAACATCTAAGCTGCAATAATAATAAAAGCGGTGTACGTGCAAGCACCGAATTCATCATAAACAACGAAGATGCAGTGTGAGAGATTAATTGTGCAGTGTAGTCAGATTTTTTATTAACGGTAATAAAAAATCGTTATTAACAAAATAAAAATTTGTTTGATGATCTGAATCTTTTAAGTGTGACAAATATGCAAACAATTAAAAAAACAGGAAGGGGCAAAAACTTTTTCACACCACTGTATATATATATATATATATATATGGTTCTTCTTGGTTATATTTCATTGTTAAAATGCGAGTTTTGAAAATGATACATCAGGCTTTTGAGGAACGTTTATTTGTTCATTTCTCAATCATTGTATTGTATTGCATTGTATGTTTTGCCCCCCACAATAAAACTACAGAGCTTTGATCATAAAACTAAGCATCTAAATATAATCTTACTAGGACATATTATTAGGAGATATAGAGAGAGAGGCAACTGATATTTATATGCATTTGATGTAAGTAGTCTTCTATACTGTTATAAAGATCTCATTGATTACATTACAAGCTATCTGAATTTCATCTTACTTTATGGGCATATAAATATCAGCAACCAATTCTGTGATTGTCACGGTCCGGATGTGTGGAGGCAGGCAGGACGACGAGGACGACAAGGATTCCAATAAAGACTTTTAATGTAGACACAACAAAGGCAGGTACAGGTAGGTGAGAAACACACACTCGGGGTAACATTTACAATAACCGACACCAATGCTCAGACAGACAGGAACTAATATGGGGTGAATAATTAGAGGCAGACAGGTGAGCACAATGACGGTGATTATCTTTTATATGGTAATGATATTAATTAGGGGGCGTTTACAAGGTGGAGATCTCACACCAGTCAGCTACGCACAATTTCAAGATCATTTGCGATTTTATAAATGTCACATCTGGAAGAGAGGCGTACGCACGTGTTTTTGTGCGCACGTTCGTTTTCTCTGAATCGCACTTACGCACGTTTGAGAAATGATCTTAGAACAAATTTAGGATGGTTTTTTACGCGACATTTTATAAATGAGGCCCCTGATCTTTTGCAGAAAGCTGCTTTGTGTAAAGCATTTTCACTTGTGAGTGGACTTTCTCCGTAAACTTCCAAAATACTCCTTGAGCTGCCAGCGTCACAGAGGAGCGGCTCTGCAGAGCTCGGCAGTCAGGGTGTCAAATTAAACTCGCACAAAAGAAAATGGAGCTGGGGAAAGAGATGGAGGAAAGGACAGGTGAAGGAAAACAAGCCACTCTTTTCAGCTGGGCAAACATGAAGGGAAGTTAAGGCCTTTATTACCATCAGAATGGTTGTGGTTTTTACAATGGAAATCCTCTTAGGTCTTTGCTGGATTTGTAACACAGTAAAAAGGGGGCGTCAACACCTAAACTTACTTAGCCAAGTGTTTCATGAGAAGCTCCAGCATCTGGCGGTTCTTCTCCGGGAGACGGTGCACTATGGAGTGGATCTCTGCCACCCTCGCCTCGGGATTGTCCAGTTCTAGGAAGACAGGGAAAGAGGAAGCGAGAGAGTAAGTGGCTGCAAAGGAAAACAAGCACATTTCCTTTTGTTCCGCATGAACTGTAGGCGTTTTACTGCTGTATTTGACTCATTCGCAGCAGGAATGGGAGTCCAGTCTCACTGGCTTCGGCCGTGTACGTTTTTACGTACATTTCAACATTCACTGACACGTTTCAGGTCTGAAACATTGCATCTGTTGCTGATGTTGTGAAACAGAACAAAAGATCCCGTTCCTGATTCTGTGAGGTCACTTCCTGACACAGTCTGGACCCACACAGACACATTATTCCAATTAAAATGACATTAATGCTCATGTGTTTGTGTCTGCCTTGTTGTAAAAGCACAGTGCCACCTAGTGTATGTGACCGCTACAGCAGTGTCCATTAAGAGCAAAGCTAATCCGCCAGACACCGGCTCTTAAAGGTCACTGAAATATTAGAGTGATCTCTCTGGCTGCCATGATATCCTAATAATCCCCAGTAACAAGAGTACAGCGAGAGAAGAGAGATATAAAAGAGGTTGTTTTAGACATGATAAGGGACAAAATAAATAAATAAATAAATACAATCAAAAGTAATTCATTAATTAATTGCACTGCAAAAAAATGATTTTCTTACTTAGTATGTTTTTGTTTTCTGAAAAATTATCAGAATTTTGTTAGTTTTTGCTTAATACAAGAAAAAATATCTGCCAATGGGGTAAGAAAAATCATCTTGATTTGTCCTTGAGGTAAGATTATTTTTCTTACCCCATTGGCAGATATCTTTTTTTCTTGTTTTAAGCAAAAATGTAAAAAATTAATACATTTTTCAGAGAACAAGACAGTCATTTTGCTTCTCAAGTAAAATTCTACAATTCGAACACACAACACCTGGATGAGCGCCACAGCCTTTTATTTATAGCATAGTATAAAATTTAATTATAAATGTATTAATATATATATATATATATATATATATAAATATATAATGCATAATAAATATTTAATATATTCTAAAAAAAATTTTTTAAATAAATAAATGTATTTAAGAACAAACTTCAACACAAGAATATATATATTGTCTGAAAACAAGTCTTACTATCTTAAACACAAAATATAGATGAAGAAATGATCTGCTGCTAATCCAAGCCATTCAAAAACCCCTGCAAGACATAACCAGACCAGTCGTGTATTTGATCGTGTTGAACAGAAACCGAACCTGTAGACCATGCACACACATTTTCACACGTTCTTGTCTCTCTTGATTTTCTCTTCTCCAGTTACATACACATTCACATCGTCTCTCACTCCCTTATTCCCATATCCCCATCTCTCTCTCTCGCTCTGCTGATGGGCAAACTCCAGATGGCACCTTGCTCTTTATCACATAAATGGCTCACATAGACAGGAATGAACGAGGGGAGGAGTGGAAAAAAAGAGAGAAAATGAAAGGCAGAAAGTGGGGGGTGGAGCGCTCCGAAAGAATAAAAAAAAAGTTCATATGAGGACAAGGGCCTAACATCACCCTTAAGGACTGGCAAAAAAAAAAGAAAAGAAAGACAGACAGAAAAACAGAGACAAAAAAGGGAACGATGGTAGAAAGCAAAACGAGATAAGATGAAGATAGCATGAGATACAATGCAAAAAAAAAAAAGCATCTTAATAATCAGTCTTGTTTTCACGTACAAAAATATCCAAACATCCTTATGCAAGATATATTTACTTGAGCAGCAAAATTGCATTAAATATTGTTTTCAGACAATGTATATTTTTGTATTTAATATATCTGTAATTATTGTTTCTTCATTAGTTAAAAAATGTGAAATAATTTATGAAAAATAATTTATGAATTAGTTTTAATAATTTATGAAATATATTTAACAATTTTAGCAAACAGTTGTTTTAAGTAAAAATCTAATAAAATGTAATTAAGTTTGTGCTTAAAACTCAATTGTCAAATTTCTAATTCTAATAAAAATTTTTGCAGTGTGAAAATCAAAGTTTATGTTACAAATGAGATGCAAAAGACGATCTGGAAGAGGGACAACATCCCTCGGTGTCTCAGACAAAAGCTGCCACACTGTAAATCCATTTTCTTTCCTCTACACCCCGGTTTCCTGTTTCTGATCATACTAGCTTGAGCACTCCTACTCTGTAGTGTGTTTTATCAAATGGTCGAACTATAGTCAAATAGTTTTAAATAGTCAAAATAGATCAGGGGAAATACGGCCAGACCAACCAGACAGATAGAGAGAAACTCACTGGCTGCTTTGATGAAGCTCCTCTGGTACTGGTATGTCATGAGAGGGGCCGGCAGCATCCTGATAGAAGAGGAGAAGAGAAAATATTAGCGATTATATAACAGACCAAATAGACTCAAAAACAGAAGGAATGGCGTCGAGACAAATTAAACTGAGAATGTTTGGATGCATGATGATGATATGTCTTCCTCTATCGTTGTAAAATGCTTATGCATATTTACTAACTTCTGAGAGGTTTTATTTTTAGCCTGCAAGCTAATTTGTAGATTATTAGCAATGTTGTGGAATTACATGAATAATCAGACTGTCTGTCAGACTGTATTTTTATATTTTCTGACAAAAATGTAAGTGGTAATTGGAATATATCATGTTTATAACATTAATTACTATATTTGTATATTTTTTGAAAATAATATGAGTGGTAATTGCTAGGGATGGAACGATTCACAATACTGATTTCACAATACAATTATCTTATGATTTTTTTTTTTTTTTTTACAAAATGAGATTTAAGTCAAATTATAAATGAAAAGGTGTCCTTTTATTATTTTTCAGACAAATGCTGCACATTTCTCTGTGAAATTGAAATGTCAAATAACAACACTAAATTGAAATTTTAAAACAAATCCCAACTCAAATAAATAAATGCAAATAAAAGAAATCTCTTCATATAAACAATCTAAGGTGTGCTATTTTTATTTCAAATTAGAGGCAACCACTACATTTTATTCACGATCCAAACAAAGATGCTGCATACATGCAGCATGAGCAGTTCTTGGTTTAAATTAGATTGTATAATTTTGAAATTTAAGCAAAAACAGAATGCTCTGACTTCACCTTTGTTAAACTATACTACATAAAACATATCTGAATGAAACAAAAACAGCAGACGGGCTGAATGAGATGCAAATTCACTCTCTGACAGCAGGTGGCACTCATGGAACAGCAGCAATACAGTGTTTCCTTGGTTACCGCTGTAAACAAAGCAGTACTGCGCTTATAAACACCAGTCTAGAAAAGAAAATACCATCTAAACTTTTCTGAAGACAAGTCAGTTCCCATCAGAGATACATTGATATAAACTCCCACCCCCAAATGTACGGCGATTAGTTTAACATCTCAAACGACTTGAATCGTCACATATTTTTATCGATTTTCAACCAGCTCGGGGTATGATTCGGGGTGCATTGTTGCATCCCTAGTAATTGCTCATGTAAAACTTGTAAAACTATGTTTCTTAACACACTTAAGTACATTTTTAAAAGTGCACTTTGTAAAATTATAAAATATTTTACTATAAAAAACATTTTAAAGCATTATGTTTCAATAATCTTTTGCTTTAATAAAGAATACTCAATTTTGATGTTGACTAACATACTAAATCATATGTAACATTTAATTATACATCTAACTGTAATGTTACTAGATATTACAGTTAATAATCTAATATATTAAATCTACTTTAAATATACTTTAAATACATGACATGCAAGTTTCAACAGAAATTATAGCATATTTTAGTTCACCATAAATGCTTGTCAGTACATTTAGCAGTACACTTTAAGCATATTTCAAACACAACAGAAGTAATTATGAAATTACATTTAAAGACTTAAGTCCCACTTACTGTAAGTGGGTAAGGAACCCGACTTGACACACTCAATATGTGAAGTCTTAATTTTGTAAATACGACTACTTATACTGGTAAGTAAGGAATAATTGACGACGGGCCGTTGAATTATTAGAAAATAGTGCATCACCATGACGCGAAGCGGACCAGAACAGATTATGTGATCGGAGCTAGGAGTGGAGCGGCGTGATTTTTGACTGGAGCAGAGTAGATTTTTTTGAAGTCAGAGCGTCGTGGTGGTA
The DNA here is from genome assembly GCF_001515625.1 of Sinocyclocheilus rhinocerous. Lineage (NCBI taxonomy): Eukaryota > Metazoa > Chordata > Actinopteri > Cypriniformes > Cyprinidae > Sinocyclocheilus > Sinocyclocheilus rhinocerous. Next base: position 289,700 of record NW_015662004.1, on the reverse strand, counting down.
ATCTGTTTGTTTGTAGCATGTGGATATTCAATATTGATTGTGTGAATTCACGTTTTAAACAGTTTATTGTACAGGTAGTAAATCTGTGATTTATCAGCTTAAAACAAGAAAAATTATAGCATATTCTTTCTGTTTCTGAAGTAACTACAACCCTCAGCTTTGCCATAGTGGAGAGACACTGCACAGACAAGTGAGTTAAACAGTCATTTAATATAGATGTTGGCTAACTATAGTGTTCCAATAAACCACGTTAAAACTATTCTTCTAGTATTATGTATTTGTTTTTTCGTTTAATATAAGTTCTGAACAGAACTTTGTGATATTGCAAAACAGGCTACTGAAATACTTTAGCCACAAATTTCGTCATGGAGCGAAGGCGGAGCAGTGCTTCTAAACAGTGGAGTGAGGAGCGGGAAATGGTGAACCCGGAGCGGAGTGATAATTGAATTGGAGCGCAGAGGAGAAACGTCTCGGGTTATGCATGTAAACCATGGTTCCCCGAGACGGAACGAGATGCTGTGTCCTCTAGAGGACACTTTGGGGAATGCTGGCAGCATGACCGGTTTCTGAAGCACATGTCAAATAACGCCAATCCTATTGGTCCACGTGGCCCTTGAAGTCATAGGCAGGTGCCCGGAAGTATAAAAGGGCACCTGCTGAATACGTCACCAACTTAGTTGTCTGAAGGAGACATAAACAGACAGGCCAAAGAATCATGGGGAACCATGGTTACATGCATAATCCGAGACGTTTCCCTTCGAGAGAACTCTGGCAAAGCTGCCCAGACCACAGAGAGTGGGCTATCTGCTTACAACCCTAGCGGGGGAGATAGCACTGTCTAGGCGAGGGCTCAAGGAGACCTCTACTTAAATACCCTGAGCAGGGGAGCAATCACTGAGCTAGCACATAGCTATCCTTAGATAGCTATGTACCTAGGAAGGAGCTACCAGAAGGGGGACCGACTGAAACTACCCAGACCTCAGATAGCTACATTTCCAGGAAAGGGCTCACCGCAACTGCAAGTAAGAACACAGCTAGCCTCAGATAGCTGTATTCAAGTAAGCCCGTCCTGCCATTGAATATAACCATCCTCAGATGGCTAAACTAAGGAGGCACCCAATCAGAGTCAGTCCCACAGTAGGCTAGCAAAGTCACTGTGTTATTGACCATAAGCTCATATGAGGGAGATCCGGACCATCAGTAAATGATTCGCTCAGAGCGAACACACAAGACATCATTAGTCCAGAGTCAGAGCCTGATGTAAGCAGTGGCCATAACACTAGATGGGGGAAAGCGGAGGAAGGGAAGAGAATGATCAAGGAGTCCCAGCCTCAGGACGCAGGCGATCACCACGTCTCTTATCTAGGATGTCCCTGAGATCCTTATTCCCTTTGTTAGCGTTAGCTTTCCACCGCCAACTCCTTGAAAGAGGTGCACGGTTAGCGACGCTAGACTTTTGATCTTGTCTATGAGCCTGAGCTCTAGACAAATCACCCCCCTAGAGGAGGATTTGGAGCTCTGAGAAATGAACTTCCTGAAAGCAGCTGATTGCGCTTTTGCCTCTCTGAACTTATCCACAAACGCCTCGATGAAAGTGCCAAAAAGTCCAGTAGGCGAAAGCGGAGTATCGAGAAGAAAGTCCTTTTCTTTCTTCCCGATGACCCACAGATGATCCACAGATGATCCACAGATGCCTCTCCGTAGTCATCATAGCCACCATTGAGAGACCAATGGCAGCAGCAGTTTGCTTGGTGGCGCGGCGCAGCTCCTCAACTGCCTCAGGAGACAAACCTCTGCCCTAATCCAAATCCTTCAGCAAGTCAGCCTGATAGGCTTATAACACTGCCATGGTGTGCAATGCTCCACCAGCCTGACCCGCTGCCACATACGCCCTGCCATTCAAGCGCGAGGTGGTCTGAAGCACTACGGGTGGCAAGGCAGGAAACTTCAAAGAGGATGACTGAGCTTGACCTGCGATCCCCAGCTTCCGCAGTGCCTCGGCAATAAGGGGGACCTGACCTGCGTGCCGCAGATGCTTGCCTCTCCTCCCTCGAGAAGAGAGACAAACGTGATTGGAGCATGCTCCTCACCTAGACACATAACGCTCAAGTCGTGCGTGTCCTCGGTTGTCAAAAACCTCTGACACAGAGACACGCACTTCTTCAAACGCTCGCCCGGCTTCACAGACATACAGTAGTACACACTGTTTGCAAACATACAGCTCCTGAAGACAACAAAAGTTGGTGATGTATTCAGCAGGTGCCCTTTTATACTTCCGGGCACCTGCCAATGACGTCACGGGCCACGTGGACCAATAGGACTGCCGTTTTTTTACACATGCTTCAGACACCGGTCATGCTGGCAGCATTCCCCAAAGTGTCTGCTAGAGGACGCAGCACAAGTTCCTTAGAAGGGGAATTTTTGCCGCTGCATTCCGCTTATACTATGGTTACCAGATCTTAAATATTTTTCAGATGTTGTATTAAAAGACATTCATCAGGCTTTTGTCCTTAAAACATTCGTGTGTAGGATTAATTTCTTACGCATCTCATCCAACACCTCCGTTGCTAATTCCAAAACTTAATTTTAGACCTAGTAACGGAGTCTTGTTCCATTGATATTCAAGTATTATGTAAATACATATGCATATTTTTATTTATAAAACTGTACAGTAAATAATACACAAATCTGTACATAAATCTTCTGTTCCAGATTTTACCACATTATTATTACTATTATTATTATTTATTTATAGTTTTTTTTCTTTAGTCTTACTTATTTAATTGTTCTTTCTGTTCTCATGTCATATATGTATGTATGTACCAAGAGCTCCTAAAAAAAACACAACAAATTCCTTGTGTGTTTGCACACACTTGGCGAATAAAGCTAATTCTGATAGCAGACTATTTCAGTTAATAATGAAGTTATTAGAAAGAGAGTGAGAGAGAGAGAGAGAGAGAGAGAGAGAGAGAGAGATTAAGCGTGTGTGAATTGCCTGTGTGTCTCTAAACAGTGTTCGGCAGCTGCATTTCTACTAATAGCGAAACTGCAAGTTCATTATCTTCAAGAACTTTTAAGTTGCTAAACTATTTTAATGATAAAATCATCAGAGCAGCGCCGACAACATGTTTCTGTGCGTGTGCATGTTTCCGTGTGTGTGAGTGTGTGTTTGTACTGTATGTGTGCGCTTTTGTAAGGGAGAGAACAAAGTAGAAACAGAGTATGTTTTCCCTACATAATAAAACGTAGTTTTGTGGCAAAAACATGAAAATAATTTGGCGTTTTTATCCTGTTGTTTACTATATTTATTTGCTTGGTCAGTGTTGTTGTGGGTTTTGGTTCTTTGGCTGTTGTAGGCTGTAAGGACCTTTGAAATAACTGAAATTATTTGGTGAAGTGATCTGGACATGCAATGCGGTCAAGACCTGCCTGGAACTACTTTAGCCGTGTTTCGCTTAAAATAATTGCACACCTTTTAATATGTTTGTCAGCCAATCAGATTCAAGCATTCAACAGCGCTATAAATAAAGTTAAAGATTATGGCATTAAATATTTCTCATTCTTTAAATACTCAGAATAGGCCTACTAGCTTAGCACACTGCTAGCTTGTTGACTCATTTGTGCGAAGGGACCCAACTGTTCACTATGCAAGTATTCTGAGTTTATTATTGTTACAGTAGTTGCCAAGATGTTTTACATGGTTTCTATGTATACTTAGGTTAATAGCCCTGAGCTGATACCTTAGCGGTCAAGGTAACTTTTGAGACTGCGGGAGCCAGTCAAATCAAGACAGGTAAAACACATTTTGTGTAGTATAGCCTGGTTGTTGTCATGTGGTCATATGTGAAGGGGTGGGTTGGTACCTGAGGTAGTGCTTTATTGCACTGGTGATGGTCTTGATCTCCCATTCTGTGCTGTTCAGCTCCACATCTGCACAGGTTTTGGGGTCTAGAGGAGGATTATAGACCCCATGGTTAGACAGATTTAATTTACCAGTGACCTCTGTTCAACCTTTGGAATTACCAACACAGCACACTGCCAGTATGTGCAAGTAAACAATGCATACATTGGGTATAGAAAAGCCCCCCTTTAAAACAATCACATTTTAATGCTTTGCAGTATGAAATGAAGACGGACACAATTTTGGTTTTATCCAGCTGTATTTACTCAGTGCAACTTATAACATCCAAGTGAAAGATATAACACCAACATATCAGAAACAAAAAAAACAACAAAAAAAAAACACAGGATCACTGAGTTGAAAAAAGGATCACCTCCTTGTCTCTGTATTTTGTTGAACCACCTTTTGCTTTAATTACAGTCTTTATTCTGTTGGGATATGTCTCAACTAACTTTGCACATCTAGACTTTGCAATATTTGCCAATATTTGCAATAACTGCTCAAGTTCAGTTCAATTCGATGGTGAGCGTTTGTGGACTGCAGTCTTCAAGTCATTCCACTGATTTCCAATGGGGTTTAAGTCTGGGCTCTGACTAGGCCATGCAAGGACATGCACCTTTTTCTCCTTCAATCACCGTGTGCTCAGTTTTGCTGTGTGCTTTGGGTCATTGTCATGTTGGAAGGTAAACCTTCTTCCCATTGACAACTTTCTGGCAGAGGGCAGCAGATTTTCCTCAAGAATTTGACTGTATTTTACTCCATCCATTTTTCCTTTTATCCTGACAGTGCTCCAGTTCCTGCTGCAGAGAAACACCCCATAACAGGATATTATCGAAGCTTTACTCCATGCTTTACTGGAGGAATGCTGTTATCTGGATGGTGAGCTGGATTGGATTTCCACCAGACATATCGTTTGGTGTTGAGGCCAAATAATACAATTTTAGTCTCATCTGCCTCAGAATCTTCAAGGTGTGTTTTGGCGAAGCTCAGTCGTGACTGCATGTGGCCTTTCTTGAGGAGTGGCTTTTTTTCTTGCAACCCTCCCCTACAAGATACATTTGTGGAGAATTTGTGATATTGTTGTCACATGCACACAATGACCACTCTTTTTCATAAATTCCTGCAGCTGCTTCAGCTCTTGGTTACCTCTCTGACCAGTTTCTTCTTGGCTCTTTCAAGCAGTTTGGAGCGATGTCCTGATCCAGGGAGGGTCTGTGTTGTACCAAATACCTTCCACTTCTTAATAATAGACTTCACTGTGCTTCTAGGCATTGATAAAGCCTTTGATTTTTTTTTTTTTTGTATCTCCTTGTGCCACAACTTTATCCTGGAGATCTTTTGACAGTGCCTTGCCACCCATAGTTGATTGTTTGCTTCAGTTGCACTACCAAAGACTGAAATGCTCCAGGAAAGTGATCCTTTTTCCAACTCAGTGATTCTGTTTTTGTATTTTTTTTTTCTGACATGTTGGTGTTATATCCATCACTTGAATGTTATAAGTTGCACTGAGTAAATATAGCTGGATAAAACAAAAACTGTGTCCATCTTCATTTCAGGCTGCAAAGCAGCAAAATGTGATTATTTTAAAGGGGGTGATTATTTTCTATACCCACAGTATGTATGCTGGCAACAGTTAATTAGCATCAAAATTGCAAAACATTTCCTAAAGCAGTAGTATAGTCATAGTATATCATTATCACTCTGAGACAGGCAGATAAATACCAGTGATCTGGTGAGTAACACAACAACATCAAAGTCTATCCTGCCATTCATCCTGAAGAACACTGGCAAAGATTAAGCGGTTTTTATCCTTTTGTGATTTTGAAAGAGGGATGCATGCTTTTGTGTCTTCTCGTCTGGACTACTGTAATTCCCTGTGTGTAGGGATTAGTCAGTTCACCCTGTCACGAGATCACTCCCATTTTGTCATCTTTACATTGGTTGCCGGTCCGTTATATAATTGATTTTAAAATCTTGCTGTTTGTTTTTAAATCATTAAATGGCCTTGCACCATCTTATATTTCAGATTTGTTGCAACCGTACTCTTCATCAAGATCTCTTAGGTCCTCTGACCAAAATCTCTTGATTGTTCCTAGGTCGAGACGCAAACTGTGGGGGACCGTGCTTTTGCAGTATCGGCCCCAAGGCTTTGGAACCGTTTGCCTTTACACATAAGAACTGCCTCCACTTTGGTGTCATTTAAGTCCCTTTTAAAGACTCATTTATTCTCCCAGGCTTTTGTGCAAAATGCTGCTCAATGACATGTTGTTGGAATGTTGAATGTTGTTTTATGTTGAATGTATGCTCTGTGCAGTGTAAGTGATGTGTACAGAGGGTACGGAAAGTATTCAGACCCCCTCTGAGCATTTTTCAGTTTTTCTTTTTTAATAAATCTGCAAAGATGTCAACAATTCTGTGTTTTTCTGTCAATATGGGGTGCTGTGTGTACATTAATGAGGAAAAAAAATTAACTTAAATGATTTTAGCAAATGGCTGCAATATAACAAAGAGTGAAAAATTTAAGGGGGTCTGAATACTTTCCGTACCCACTGTATATATTGTCTGCTTATCTATGTTTTTTAGAATCTGTACAGCACATTGGTCAACTTGTTGTTTTTAATCGTGCTTTAGAAATAAATTGCCTTGCCTTGCCTTTCACCGCAGGGTGTGACGGCATTGCTGTCACTTTTTGCATGTGAAGAGGGTTGCGTTTATACTTAGGCAGCTGATAATAATGGTTCCTTGCTAAGTGAAGCTTTATACACAAATATAATACTTAATCGAGGCAGATGTGCTTTGAAAGTACAGTAAAAATATTGTAATATGGGAGAGGCACACGCATACATTTTGGCATAGTGACAAAAAAAGTTCATTGCATTCAACACTGACAGATTAATATTCTTTTAACCTAGTTTTCATTTTATTTAACTAAATGAATTGAAAAAGAAATCTAACAATGTGTCTACCATGCAAACGATTCAATACCACCAAAAAAGAACCATTGCTAATCAACATATCTGTCCGTACGAGAGAAATGCATCATGAAAAAACTAGGTCACTCACATAATAATCAATATATCTATCTACACTGCATGGGAGTAATGCGACAAACCTAGATACATTCCATTATAAATCAACAAAGCTGTCGCTGATAATGAATGTGACAATGTGACAACTAGAGCGCTCACATTACAATTAACAAAGCTGTCTAAAAAAACCTGCAAGTGAGCACTGTAACAAAATTAGTTACCAGGGTCAACGACAAATAAGAATATCCATGATAAAGAAAAGGAAAACCTATTAAAAACCTAGTTTAAAATAATACAAATGTGACATTTTCTTAGAAATGTACTCTATCTTTCTTTAAATGCTGGTTTCATATGGTTTTGAAGAACCTTTATATTATTTTCAAATAAAGTTTCAATTTAATGGCTAAAATTAAATGAAAATTGCTTTAATTAAATGACGTGGTGTAACCATCATGCATAAAGTAATAACATATTTTAGCATACCTTTCTTATTATGGAAATAATATACTTAAAAAGAATATACTTAAATGCAAAAATGTAATGTTTTCGGACACTTAATTGCATGTTACTTGCAATTAAATGAAAATGTGCTATAGTTTAAATTTATATTAAATGCAGTTAGTTGAATTTTTTGATATACTTGAGTAGAGAATGTCATTTCTACTCAAACTTGTACGTCATTTTTTAAATATATATTTTATTTACCATTTCTAATGATGACATTTATGTACAATTTAGTACATGATGAATTTAGCAGATTTAAAATATATTTACTTTAAATGTAATATTGAAGTTATAACCAATTAAGAAGTATTTTACGTATGCTTTAGAATGTTAGTCAATGCATCAAAATAAATGTACATTAAATCGTGACAAAATATTACTAAAACGTAATTATATAAAATAAACTTTAAAGAAAAAAAAACTTTTAATGTGATATTATTACAAAGTGCATGCTTTATGACTTTTTTTGCCCCTCAAAAAACATATTGAATTTTAATTCTTAAGTTGAAAAAGTGCTCATCATAGAAGAGGTGTATTCAAACCAATGTATGACTGCATTTTAATTTTTTTTTTAAATAATAAATTATTAGATCGGGACAGAAAAGAAAGTAGTGTCATATGCCATTGACCCACCTTCCATTTAATTTAAAGTGATTGTAATTAGCGAAAGTGTATGAGTGTGAATTCTAGGACTGTGGTTTTGGCTTAAAGCATTCAGTATCCAACAAGTACATAGTACAGGTACAATGTATTACAATATTTCTTTAGAATCAGAGAAAATGTGAAGAAGAAGAAAAAAATGTGTACATATTCTGAGCCTAATTATGACTCTAACACAGTGTCTGTGCTGACTCAAAACAGTTTTAAGGCTGAGAAATTGTATATGTGACATTTATGGCTGAAATTCATTTCATTTTAATCTCCTGGTTTCATTAAAACAAAATAACCAGCAGCAGGGTGCTGATTCTCACCCATGGCCAGGCTGAGTAGTTTCTGCACTCTGGAGCTGACACCGACGATCCTGTATAGCCCCTGTTCATCAATACCTGATAGAGAAAACCACAGACTGTCACACTTACTCATGTGCTGGTCACCATCAGACCTTGATTTCTAACAAACAACATGAGGCGTACCTCTGGTTTCTATGGCATAGATGAATTTCTTGACAATGTTGAAGCCGAGGACATCTAATTGTGCCACTTAAATAGAAAGTTCATTGGGAGAGGAAAACAAAAACATCAATACACCTCCATGGTAAAACAGTAATACAAAACAAAAAAAGTGTTCATGAAACCAGCACGATAAGTGTGTATGATTCTGTGATTCAAATGAAGACAGAAATAGCACCATACTTACTAGCTTCATTCTGGCTGTCACGATTCAGGGTGTATACCTGTGAGACAAGACATTTTGGTCAAGTTTGTGGCTGTTAATACAGAGCAGCTTAGGAAGAAAAAAAATCTGCATAACAAGTACAATTTAGTGGTACCAGATGAGAAGTCATCACAGCATGCAATACAACTGCCTCATTTGTACTATTTTACATACATAATCTGTTCGCTAAAAGCTTTCGAAAACAGGCTTCATCACACTGAAAGAGCCATTTAGCATGCTAAGACATCATGGTTCTGTTCCAAAACCTAGTGAGCTGCCTACATAGGCAGCATTTTTATTGTTATCTATCTATCTATATCTGTCTATAATCATGACAACCCTCAGAATAGTTTAAGCACGCTGCTGTGTGCATGTAAGATATGCTGCTGCTGCATGAATAGACATACATAAATCTGGTAGCAGATCTAGACAGGTGGAGCTGGGGGAGGTGGAGGATTTCAGAAGAACTGCACCATTTAGAGTTACATGACTGAACTAGTTATTTCATCAAAACCAAATAATATTGATAAGAAATATTCAAATAAATAAAAAAAGTTAACTATTTAAAGGGTTAGTTCACCCAAAAATGAAAATTAGCCCATAAATTACTCACCCTCAAGTCATCCTAGGTGTATATGACTTTCTTCTTTCAGACGAATCCAGTCGGAGTCATATTAAAAATGGTCTTTGATCTTTCAAGAAACAGTTGAGTACATTTTTTTCGGGATTCTTTGATGAATAGAAGGATCCAAAGATCAGCATTTATGTCAAATAAAAAGCTTGTGTAACATTATACACTAGACCATTCAAAAGCTTAGAGTCAGTATCAATTTTTTTTGAAAATAAATTATAGAAATGAACACTTTTATTTAGCAAGGATGCTTTAAATTGATCAAAAGTGATGATAAAGACATTTATAATGTTACAAAAGATTTCTATTTCAGATAGCCTAAATGCGGTTCTTCTGGACTTTCTATTCATCAAAGAAACCTGAAAAAA
>NW_015662004.1:279342-279689 GCF_001515625.1 Sinocyclocheilus rhinocerous | reverse complement strand
TTTTAATTATTATTATTATTATTATTAATGTTTTTTGAGCAGCAAATCAGAATATCAGAATGATTTCTGAAGGATTGTGTGACTGGAGTAATTATGCTAAATATTTAGCTTTGAAATCACAATAAATTACATTTTAAAATACATTCAAATAAAAAATGTTATTTTAAATATAGTAAAAATATTTCAAAATTGTACTGTTGTGCTGTACTTTGGATCAAATAAATGCAGGCTTGATGAACAGAAGAGACTTCTTTAAAAAACATGAACAATCTTACTGTTCAAAAACAGTGTATAGGCAAGTGTATAGGCAACTTTAATTTTTCTCTAATTTCTAGCTTTTAATTGAC
>NW_015662004.1:269495-278469 GCF_001515625.1 Sinocyclocheilus rhinocerous | reverse complement strand
GCTTTTAGGAATTTCCTCGTACGACTTTCTGCGCGAGAGCGCCTCCGGCTTCGAGTATGAATGAAACACACACTGCACGGAGTGTTTAGCGCTCCGTGATGTTCATCTCGCCTTATTCTGGGTCCGAATAAAACATCAGATCATGCACAGACTATCCTGTCTCTTTCAATTTAAATCTATATTTATTCACACCGGCTCTTGAAAGCCTCTATGCGAACACACTTGCCCGAAAAAGTGCGGGGGATGAATTTACGTGATATTAAAAGTGGGGGGGGACACATCCCCCGCGTCCCCCGCATAATCTACGCCCCTGCCTAGGATGACTTGAGGGTGAGTAATTTATGGGCTAATTTTCATTTTTGGGTGAACTAACCCTTTAACAACATATTTGTGTGGTCTATGAATTTTCATGCCGAGAACAGCCACGCGCTGTTAGCTTAGCAGCATTCTAACAGCAAACTCTATTGAAATGTTTGTTGAGCGTCCTGCATGTTTTTGTGATAAGCACTATTTGAATTGTTGCCTTCATCAGTAGCTGATGAGGTCCCATTCAATTAGCATGCTGCCCTTAAAGGTAACGGTCTATGTAGGTAGTATACTAACGAGGCAGCTCACTAGATTATAGAACAGAGCCTAAATCCTCCTACAATACATTACAAATTCAATTATGAAGCCAACACTCAACTAAACCACTATATCTGAATTCATATTCAAAAACAACACAGGCTAAAGGCCTTAACATGCATATTTATGAGACGCAATAAGTCTCATGAATATGTATTCAAAATGAGAATACAGTTTATCTGATGCACAGCAGTGCCAAGCATGTAAAAATCTCTTATAGTGAACGATATCAGATCTGAGAGCGAAACAAATTTCCGATCTCTCAGATAAAGTACCGGTTCTCTTCCGTCCATGGCTTCCATCCAGAGTCTGCGGTCTTCCTCTGACTGCGCCTGCATGGTGATCACGCCAGGCCTGAAACATGCACACACGTCCAGGTGCAAGCATACACAGCGGTACAGTCAACATGCACACACACACACACACACACACACACACAATTCTCCTGTGATGCATGTATATTTACAGTTGGACACTCTTAGTAGATAAATAGACTAGAGAGCATTTGTGTTCTAGGACAATTTATTTTTGTAAAATCTACAAAGCCACCCTTAATTGTATTCAATTTTCACTTGTAGTGGACTGTTAAAAAACTGTACTTGTAAATAATATAATACTAATGATACTAATACTAATAAAGTGCCACTTGGACTTAAAACGCACTTAAAGAGTTCATTTCTAAAAGTAATAATGTCAATGTAAAAGTTGTAAATTAAAGAACAATTTAAATGATTGTGTTTTAATAATATTTTGTCATGTTTTAAAGAAGTACACTTATTTTGATGTGTTGAACATTAAAGCACATCTAAAGTACTTGATTATAATTTGAACTGGGTTTAACTTAAAAGCAATTACGTTCAACTGATGAACTCTTTAAAGGGGTCATATGATGCGATTTCATTTTTTCCTTTGCCTAGATCTGATCTGTGCTGGTCGCTGAGGGAATACATCAACTTAGTGCTGTGGATTGCCGGCACATTTTATGGAGGACTGTTTACTGATCCTGGGTGAGTTACGTTAGACTAAAATGCCGGCAGTTCTGACTCACGTAAGTACGTTTTCTTTTATCATTTGCCACTGATGATTCAAACGCGAGTTTTGGGCAGTGTGGATTAACGTTAGCACTTGTTGTTTGTCATTTCTCTGATCACAAATGCAGACATGGTTTTATGTTTACGCGGCGCAATGCAACGCAACGCGTAAAACGACAGTATAAGTCATTATAATCAGTAATTATGTCCCCATTGGATGCAACAAATGCCTCGTTTATAATGGGTTTTCATGTTTTTGTCTCGTCGCTCCGGCCGGACACGGCATCAACAGTATGGTGAGGGGCGTAACATTTCCGTCTCACGCTTGAGGTATTCGGCTAATCACAACGCACTGGATAGCTGGCTAATCAGAGCACACCTCGCTTTTCAGACCGATTAGTTTTGTAAAAATCGACGCGTTTCAAAAAGGCGGGGCATAGAAGAGAAACAATAATGTACAGTATGTGGAAAATAATGTGTTTTTTTAACTTTAAACCGCATAAACACATTTCATTACACCAAATACACAAAATAATGTTCTTTTTAGCAGCATCATATGACCCCTTTAAACTAAATAACATGCAATTAAGTGTTTGGAAACAATGTTTTATTTTAAAGTATAGTATTTCCATAATGAATACCCTTTTTTAAAAGTATGCTAAAGTGTATTGTACTTCTGTTTCGGAATTGCAAAAGCATTCATAGTTAAAGAAACACACATAAGTCATTACCATGCTAACAAAAGTAGATATACCAGATAATGAAGATGTTATTTGAACAAATGTATAGTATTTCATGACTTGCAAAATGACGGTACAGACAGTCAGTCCTATAGATAGGTATATCTAGCATGTAACATTTAGCATATAACAATGTAAGAGCCAGTTTACTATGCTGTGTGTTGGTAAACCTTTTAATATTTCAGTATGGCAGCTCTATCAGTAAATCAGTAGTACACACACTCACACACCATTAACTTGCGTGACAACTGAAGGTTAGGCCATGCCAGGGCAGGAAGAGTTATGGTAATAAAACTGGGCCTGTTTAATTGAGTTTGTGCACAGGAAAGCCCGATAGATTTACAATGTGGTAGTACACTGCTGCTGTGGAGGGCAAAAGCAGGAGGCTATTGCAAAATTGCAATGTGTTTTGTGTAAAATACATTTGTGAATAGTTAACTAGATATTTTTCCAACTTCATCATGACACATCGACACTGAATCATAAGGCAACATAAGCCACACAGGCATTGATGTGTTATACACATTCATGTGCATGCAGTGTCTGAAATTGTCACTCACTAAATGGCCAAAGTAAAATGAGTGAATTCACTCACAGCTATAGACACTACATAGCATTACCCTATTCTTAATGACTATTTTGTCTAAACGTGATTATTTTCTTTTTTTATATTTGTATAAATGTTTTCACCTGAAAACAAGTAAAAACCCTATATATAATGTTCAGTGTACTGCACATTATATATAATGTTTTGACATATCCACTTAGAACACCTGAATCTGAATGTGACTCTTTATACTGAGACATATTTTCTGAAAATCCAGCTAAATTTTTATTAAGAAGAATTTTTAAAAGGATTTCAAACCACATGCAAATTTGCTTTGCATTAGGTGTATAAAAGTCGGATTTTTCTTGTTTTCAGTAAAATTAAAACTTAAATATATATATATATATAGAGAGAGAGAGAGAGAGAGAGAGAGAGAACTAAAACTACATAAATTAAAACTTTCTGAAATTATACACCACTGGTCAAAAGTGTTGATTAGGACTTTTTAATGTATTTGCTGCATTTGTTTGATCAAAAATACAGTAAACAGTAATATTTTTAAATATTATTGCAATTTAAAATAACTTTTTATTTCATCTTTTTAAATAAAGTTCTGTTTTAATATGTTTTAAAATGTAATTTATTCCTGTGATGCAAAGCTGAATTTTCAGCAGCTCGTCGCTCCGGCCGGACACGGCATCAACAGTATGTGAGGGGCGTAACATTTCCGTCTCAGGCTTGAGGTATTCGGCCAATCACAACGCATTGGATAGCTGGCCAATCAGAGCACACCTCGCTTTTTCAGACCGATGAGCTTTGTAAAAATCGACGCGTTTCAAAAAGGCGGGGCATAGAAGAGAAACAATAATGTACAGTATGTGGAAAATAATGTGTTTTTTTAACTTTAAACCGCATAAACACATTTCATTACACCAAATACACAAAATAATGTTCTTTTTAGCAGCATCATATGACCCCTTTAAACTAAATAACATGCAATTAAGTGTTTGGAAACAATGTTTTATTTTAAAGTATAGTATTTCCATAATGAATACCCTTTTTTAAAAGTATGCTAAAGTGTATTGTACTTCTGTTTCGGAATTGCAAAAGCATTCATAGTTAAAGAAACACACATAAGTCATTACCATGCTAACAAAAGTAGATATACCAGATAATGAAGATGTTATTTGAACAAATGTATAGTATTTCATGACTTGCAAAATGACGGTACAGACAGTCAGTCCTATAGATAGGTATATCTAGCATGTAACATTTAGCATATAACAATGTAAGAGCCAGTTTACTATGCTGTGTGTTGGTAAACCTTTTAATATTTCAGTATGGCAGCTCTATCAGTAAATCAGTAGTACACACACTCACACACCATTAACTTGCGTGACAACTGAAGGTTAGGCCATGCCAGGGCAGGAAGAGTTATGGTAATAAAACTGGGCCTGTTTAATTGAGTTTGTGCACAGGAAAGCCCGATAGATTTACAATGTGGTAGTACACTGCTGCTGTGGAGGGCAAAAGCAGGAGGCTATTGCAAAATTGCAATGTGTTTTGTGTAAAATACATTTGTGAATAGTTAACTAGATATTTTTCCAACTTCATCATGACACATCGACACTGAATCATAAGGCAACATAAGCCACACAGGCATTGATGTGTTATACACATTCATGTGCATGCAGTGTCTGAAATTGTCACTCACTAAATGGCCAAAGTAAAATGAGTGAATTCACTCACAGCTATAGACACTACATAGCATTACCCTATTCTTAATGACTATTTTGTCTAAACGTGATTATTTTCTTTTTTTATATTTGTATAAATGTTTTCACCTGAAAACAAGTAAAAACCCTATATATAATGTTCAGTGTACTGCACATTATATATAATGTTTTGACATATCCACTTAGAACACCTGAATCTGAATGTGACTCTTTATACTGAGACATATTTTCTGAAAATCCAGCTAAATTTTTATTAAGAAGAATTTTTAAAAGGATTTCAAACCACATGCAAATTTGCTTTGCATTAGGTGTATAAAAGTCGGATTTTTCTTGTTTTCAGTAAAATTAAAACTTAAATATATATATATATATATATAGAGAGAGAGAGAGAGAGAGAGAGAGAGAACTAAAACTACATAAATTAAAACTTTCTGAAATTATACACCACTGGTCAAAAGTGTTGATTAGGACTTTTTAATGTATTTGCTGCATTTGTTTGATCAAAAATACAGTAAACAGTAATATTTTTAAATATTATTGCAATTTAAAATAACTTTTTATTTCATCTTTTTAAATAAAGTTCTGTTTTAATATGTTTTAAAATGTAATTTATTCCTGTGATGCAAAGCTGAATTTTCAGCAGCCATTACATCAGACTTTAGTGTCACATGATCCTTCAGAAATCGTTCTAATAAGCTGATTTGGTGTTTATTATCAATCATTATTTGAGCTCAGTTATGAATATTGGGTCTTATTATTATAAATCTTAAAAACTGTTTTGTTTTTTTAAACTGTGATACTTTTTTTTTTAATTCTTTGATGAAAAGACAGTTCAAAAGAACATAATTTATTTGAAATAGAAACCTTTTGTAATATAAATGTCTTTACTATCACTTTTGAATAAACACAGTCTTGGTAAACTTTTGACCAACAATGTATATCCTGGATTAAAATAATTTCTCTTATCCTACTTGTTTTAAATGCAAATTTAACAGAATTTAGTAAGGTTTATGCTTAAAATTCGAATCGTAGTGGGGAAAGAAACAATATTAATTTAAGATATATTCTCTGGCGATAACTCTTATTATGTGACACATTTTGCTGGGAATCAAGACTAAAATATTGACAAATTTTTCTTTTTTTTTTCTTTTGCTGCAATGTGCAAAGCGTGATGTAAACCCAGCATTACAACACTGTGTCATCAGGGCTTAGAGCAAATGCTAAAACTGAATACATTTAAATGAACAAACTTGACGTTGCATTTGCAACCATGTGAAAACAGGGGGTGCTGCAGCCCCCTCAGCACCCCTACTTCCCGCGTCCCTGGTTAAGTGTAAAGTAATCGGCTCCCTTCCTCTGCCTAAAACCCATAAGATGGCCACTTTATCTCTCCCCTCCTAGTTACTGCAACAGTTTTAACAGGTCGAAGCTAGTGTCTACAGTGCACTCTCTTCATGCCTGGCAGACCTAGTTCAAATCTCCACCCCCTTTCCTGAGCAGCAGCCAGGAAGTGTGTCTCCCGCTGAATGTTACGAGGACCAAAGCGCCATCTGGTGGCAGGTATGCACACACTCAACTCACCGGTCCACGGCTTCAATGTCAAAACAGAACCTTTTCTCGATGGAGTCTGTTTTCCTTCTGGTGCAAGATTTGAGCGTAAAGCTTTCCTCATCTCCCTGAAAAGAAAAACATGGTTTACTAAAGGCCCACATTTTGCCACCACATTTTCAGTGTTTCACTTATTTCACTTATTTTTATGTGAGCCTGGACGGCCGACAGGAAAATGTGACCAGATGTTCTATATTTACCAACTACACTGTCATCACATAAATGATATAATAAAGTGTCAAGTCACTCCCTATCTTCTTGCAAAGTGTGGCCAAGGAATGGGTGTTCAAATGCGGTCAGCTATTTTTATTCCAACACTTCACAACTCCTTTGCCGACTAGCAACACATTACTCGCATGCCTCTGGAGTTCATTACCAGAGCGCTGTCGTTCTCTCCTGCAGTGTCCTCTTCACTTACAGTCTAATTGTTTCTATCACGCCACTCTGCGGAGTGACTTCTCTCTAGTTTTTTTTTTCACTCTCTTCACATTCCAGAAAAGGTGACAGCATTATGCTAGCGCAAGGACTAGGTACTAAACAAACTGTGTACGCTTACAGAATGCAACGTCTGGAAATGTGAAACAAGGGTGCCTGTGAGTACGCACATGAAACTAAAACTGACCAAAGGGACTCTGTGGTCTAGTCTACACTAAATCTGCAAGACTGCATGGTCACAGTAAGTGTACCATTTGGAACAAAGTCATGTTTTCAGTTCTAAAAGCATTCAGGTATTCACATTTAAAGCAGGTACTTCACATGTGCATCCTGCTGCCATCTCTTCCCAAGTTAAACAATGCACACACACCCGGCCATCCACCTCATCTAAAAGAAAATGTGATTCATCAGACCAGGTTCCATGGTCCAGTTCTAATGCTCACGTGCCCATTGTAGGTGCTTTCAGCAGTGGACAGGGGGTCATCAAGGGCACTGTGCGGCTATGCAACCCCATACACAGCAAACTGTGATGCACTGTGTGTTCGGACATCTTTCTATGAAGTTTTTCAGCAATTTGCTCTTCTGTTTGATCGGACTTTATGGGCTAGTCTTCGCTCCCCACGGGCATCAATGAGCCTTGGGCGCACAGACCCTGATGCCGGTTCATCGGTTGTCCTTTTTTGCACCACTGTTGGTAGGTAACAACTACCTTACTAATTATTGAGAATTGGTCCCCAAGCTAAAGTGTGACCCAATGTTATTCACTTCACCTGTCAGTGGTTTTAATGTTGTGGCTGATCAGTTTATATAGCTCGCTCATGAAAATATGTTGAAGATTAGTGGACACTGGACAGGCAGTCAATTTGTTATCTGACAATTGGTTTCCACCGTGTGCTGAAAAATATGAGTTTGTAATTCCTGCTTGTAATCCCTCTGGTCCATTCGCCTGCTAAGCCTCCAGTATAAGTCTATTTACTGTAAACATGTTCATTTTAACCATCTGAAGGATGAGCTGAAATGACTGTTGTAACTGGCATGTCAAAGATGCAATACATAAACATTGGGTTGAAACAGAATAATAAATGAAAAGTCTGAAAACTTTTATGATGTACAGAATGTTTATTGTTAATCTTTATTAAACTGGGACAATATGTGTGTGTGTGTGTGTGTATACATAGGGGTGCACATAAGTTTTTCAGTCTGGTTCTAATGAAAACACCTGGAGATTTGGTTTGGTGCTCACACTGCACATAGTGTGACCCATTAAATATAACTATAAAAAAAAACTAAAATAATTAATAATAGTAATAATAGTATTATTGCACTTTATTTAGTTTTTTTTTTAAATAAAATAAACAAAGTAATAAATAAAGTGTGATAATACTATTATATTTTAAAATAAAAAGTGAGTATTAAATAAAAATACAATTATTTTATAGTACACATAAAAAATACAATGCTAATATTTACATTTACATTTTTTTTCTTCTTTTTTCCTTTTTTATTTATTATATGAATTTTCAAAATTTTCAAACCTAAAATCAGCAAGCTTTTATTTTGGCGGGTTGCCAGCAAGTAAGTATGCGCTGCTGGTTTTAGCGAATGCCCCGTCACTGAATGAAGCGTCCCAGTTTTGCATTTTGCAAATTCCAACTCAAGAATCAAAATAAATGTTTTAAGTCGGAAATTTACCTACATTAAATTAAAAGGTTTTTGTTTCAACAGATTGTGCATTTCCTTGTAAATATGTCAGCAATAACATAAACCATGCAAACCACGAAACAATATAACTCTGTATTCAATTTATAATCACAATAAAACACGTTTTCTGTTTGCTTTTCTCTTGCGATTGGCAGGTGTGTGTGTTTACCTACCAATTTGAAAAACTAGCGGAATGCATAGTCGATATAAAAAACTGGATGATGAGTAATTTCTTACTGCTAAATTCTGAAAAATCAGAGGTGTTAATTATAGGACCTAAAAACTCTGCATATAATAACCTAGAACACTCTCTAAGACCTGATGGCTGCTCTGTCAATTCTTCGTCATCAGTTAGGAACCTAGGTGTGCTATTTGATAGCAATATTTCGTTAGAAAGCCACGTTTCTAGCATTTGTAAAACTACATTTTTCCATCTCAAAAATATATCTAAATTACGACCTATTCTCTCAATGTCAAATGCAGAAATGTTAATCCATGCGTTTATGAACTCAAGGTTAGATTATTGTAATGCTTTACTGGGTGGTTGTTCTG
>NW_015662004.1:263234-269180 GCF_001515625.1 Sinocyclocheilus rhinocerous | reverse complement strand
ATTCGGCGTGGCATGGAGGTGATCAGTTTGTGGCACTGCTGAGGTGGTATGGAAGCCCAGGTTTCTTTGACACTTCATTTCCAGCGATATCGTTGACTTGATTGCAAATTATTGCAAAGATACTATTTAAACTGAACTGATGATGACATCACTGAATTCAATGATGAACTGCCTTTAACTGAAAAATTAGTGTTTACTATTGTCATTTTGCATTATTGACACACTATTTTCCTAATTAATGCTGTTCAGTTGCTTTAACACAATCTGTATTGTTAAAAGCGCTATATAAATAAAGGTGACTTGACTTGACTTTACCAGAGGGGTGGTAGTGTGTGGTCGGAATGTAATCAGGCCGCATGCAGTCCCTGGTGCGAGAGTCGTGCTATTGACCCTGCGTGTGTGGCAGTGGAGAGTGAGACGGGCACAGAGCCAGGTGCCGATACTGGTGCCAGCTTAACGATGCGATACGCAGCTTCTCGTGCCAAGATCAGAGTCTTGTCAGCATGGGGAACAAACTTGTGGCCTGTGCCAGCATCCACTCTCCAATCCAAAGGTTACACATACTGTTGAGTGAAAGGGCACGAGAGGGATTGTATGTGACCGAGAAAGAGAAAAAAGAACTACTTACATTTTTGGCCCCAGACTTCTGATCAAACAGCATCATGGTCATGCGTTTGGGCTCTCGGTGATAGATGCAGTAGTACTTCACCCATGTGGACACGAAGGAACCTGATTTGGTATAAAACAGGGAGCCATGTAAGAAAAAGACAGATAAACAGCAAATGGATCACAGAGCTTTAATTTAATTCAGTGTTCATGGGCCTCCAGGAACAGGGATGGGAAACACTGTTTTAAGCAATTAAAGTTTTGTGTGATAGAGAAAGAGAGATATGGTAAACGCTTTGAAGGCTTTGATTATGTGAAACTTTGAAGCAATTGTGAAAAAAAAAAAAAAACTGAGTGAAGTGAAATTTAATACTGAGCAAGAGCATAACAGTTGCCGTCCATTTTTTCACCATCTTTGGTTCTTATTCATTTCTTAATAGGGATTTCAAAAAATCTTCAGTAAAGAGCTCAAAGCCATGTAATACCAACACAGGTTCATCGCAAATCCTCGACATGTACATGTGCAAAACTTCAAATATGTAACTATATGTTCAACGCAGTGCAGTTTCTAGCTGAATTTTGAACACTGGAGGCAGTAAAACACCAAAAAATGTTATTCCTTTTCACACAAATTATGATTACCAGAAAATCAATTAACAAGGACTTATTTTCATGCCACTTCTTTGCACAATACTTTGCTATCACCTTAAAATACCTTTACCATAATGCATGATTTCTAAACCAATATATTTTAATATGGATATCACATATTCAGCTGTATGTGCATGGATTTTCTGCTTTAGTAAACTTGCTTGGCAGTTCAAGGGACCAATTCTCACTATTAACTAGTTGCTTATTAGCATGCATATTACTAGCATATTGGCTGTTTATTAGTACTTATAAAGCACATATTAATGCCTTATTCTGAATGACCATATTCTACATCCCTTAACCCTACCCCATTGTGGCCAATATCAGATTCCAGTGTGAACGAATGACGGTCCGGAACTGACCTGCATGTGCAAAACGATAACAAGACAGCATGAAGCGCACTGTCATACGGAAGTAAACATAAACACTGAGGCCACTGAATTAAGCTTTTTTGCGTTTAATTATAACTGATATGCCACGGAAGCAAGCAAATTTGTGAGCAGGTGATAAAAAGGATGAAAATGAGGAGAAAGAGAGCAAAGTTTTTTAATGTTTATAGTACGACCCCTTAAGTTTAGCTTGTATTAAGCTGTCTCTGTAATACACCGTAAAAAAACACCTCACTGTCTCTCCACAACTGTGTGTCATACTCACAGAGTGAACAAAGAACTACCGGTATGTAAAATCTTTAGAGTGAATCCTGTCAGAGCAGAATTATGACAAATGTCGATCTATAGTGGCGTAAAAGTCGCATGAATTCCGATTTGACCATTCAGACTGAGGTTGCATTGCAAAACATCTGACCTGAATCGGATTTAGCACCAAAAAGGCTACGTTCACACTGCAGGCAAATGTGGCCCAAATCTGATTTTTTAATAAAATAGTTTTATTTTTCATATTGCGTGTGAATAATTTTGCTGGCTTCTGCAGCAGATCACACTATAAATAAACACATAATCGCTTACTTTATGTCCTCCGTGTTTACTACCATATGACAGCGCACTGCGTAAGTGTTGCCAAGTCCACAGTTTTCCCGCGGCTACTTTTTCACTGTTGCCGCGGTTGTTTTTCAACTCCGTGTGTTAAAGCGCACCCACTAACGCAATATATACCCCCCCCGGAACGCGACTGGGCTAGTTTTGGACTAGTTTTGAGAAGCATTTGGGCAGATTTTGTTGTGAAAACCTGGCAACCCTGTTCGTGTTGTTCTTTTGCGCATGCGGGTCAGTTCAGAACCATGATCTTTCGACACTGGAAATCTGATATTGGCCACATTTAAAACAAAAATGTGAACAGCTATACAAAAAAAAAATCTGATTTGGAATTCGGAATTGAGCACTAAGGCTCGCAGTGTGATCGTTGCCAAAGTGGCCCAAACCTGAATCGAAAAGATCAGATTCCATGTGTTTTGTGCTGTTCACACTGTCATGACAAAAAAAATAAATAAATATGAGTGACATATCAGCAAAAAATCGGATTTGGGCCACATTTTCCTCCAGTGTGAACATAGCTTTTGAAACTGCTGCAAAACATGCAAGAAGTAACGTTGCATAATTTTTTGCAAAAAAAAACAAAAAAACATATTTAACCCTTGAAGCACTGTGAATAGTGAAGCATTTAATTTATATTTAAATAGTAGCCTACGAAATAAAATAAGTGAATTACAGTTAGTGATATGTATGAAATAGAATACATTTTAGGTGTACTGCAAAATATTCTGATTTATACAAATATACAAGTAGTTTGAGAATGCAGGGAAAATAATGACGTTCAGTGGCGTCACTTGCAATGCTTCATGGTAGTGGAACTGCTGAGCTGTTTTGTGTTGGCTCGCCATTTGGGATTGTGGGTACACACACACACAAATCACACTAACCTCTACAGTGGCCACAAGTCAGTGTGATCAGTTGTGTCTTAGAAATCTGAAAAGCTCCAAACTTTTCAACTCACGTTTCTCTTGCACAAACAGGTAACCTTCTATTGTGTGTGGACTGATGCTCTTATGTTCGTGCGGGTTTTCCTTCATCTTCTTCATCAAACATTCCACCTCTGAACGTGTGCTCTCGAACCGGTTCCGCGTCTGAAATACCACAAAGACAGAGAAGGAGAAGGTGAATGTTCCAAAAGATATGAAGTTTCGAGAATGCTTGTGAAAAATTTGACACTCACTGTAAAAACTCTGCACTGCAAAATACTTACATGCAACTACCGTTCTGCTTAAATATAACAGATCATTGACCAGGCTTATTGTGAATTGGCTAGTTTTATGGCAGTTGTTATTTGCAATGCTTTTTGACAAACTGCACCCATCAGGGGTCGGGTTCGAGTCATGATTCTATCCTGTCCAGGGAACATACACTCACCCTGAACTAAAAGATTGGACTTCTCAGAACAAGAGATGATGATTTACTTGCAATTTACTTTAAGGTGCAGTAATATTGACAGCTAGTGGTTGAAATAGGTACTGCGCAGGTTGCCAGATTGACACGCACAGGAACAAGCGCAATTGACAATGGAAGGCGACGAGCCTTATGCTGTAAGCTAAAAATGTATCCATTTTTTTTATATGCTTCTGGTCATAGGGATTTTTAGATGGATGTCGAGGCTTTTTAGGTCGGGTAGAATCTGTGATCTCTGACCCAGTTCGTTTGCTCGCTTCTATGGCTGCAGTACGCTGTGTTTTCCACCATCTGGCAACCCGGAGTGTCAAAATCCTATTGGGTAAACCGACAATCTGACAAGGAATGACGCCTTCGAAAGCAGAATTGTAGCATTGTTAGCATGTTTCCAAAATATCTGCAAATGGATTTTGGTGTTTTATGCTTTAGTACAATCAAAAAATTACATGCAGCATCTTTAATGCATTGAAGTATGAGTATGAACTAATTCAGCTCTCCTAATTTGTAATATCAATATCTATGAGGGTCTCTTGTAAGAAATGCACTCACATTTTGAATGCTGATTGTGAGGTCTGTCTTGAAATGGTTGAAGTCTTTGGCCAGTTCGTACCCATGATGATAATATGTAAACAGACCCTGTAGAAAAGCCAGCAACTACATCCAAAAGAGAGGAAAACAGCCATCAATGAAGAGATTATAATTTGATATGATATGATATGATATGATATGATATGATATGATATGGCCTGATATCATATCATGATATTAAGTTTTACCGGCTCCACAAACTCAAACATTTTCCTCTCCTGAACTTCCTGCACTTTGAAAACATATTCCAGCGAGACTTCATAGAAGTGATGCCTCACGATGTCCACCTGGTTATCCGCCTGGGAAGATTTGTGAAGAAAAACAGAAAACATACACAGACGTCCATGAAATCAAAACTGGGCTTTGTAGCCTTTAGTCCATGATGTCTACAATAGCAGAGCGTAAACCAAATGCTTTGGCTATTACAAATGAAGTCAAGCCTTTCAATACATCTGCCCCCAATTTACTGTTTTATAGGAAATCAAACCAGATGATTGCTAGTTATAAAGTGCAACAGCATGCAAAAAGACCATTTTAGTCTCAAGTAAAACAGCATTAATAGCAGAACATACTTCATGAAGGTGTGCTTCCTTCTTCTTCGCAGACAGACTGAGGTGTTTCTCCAACACTGTACAGTACTTCTCCGTCTCTTTATCATATTTCTTTTTGGCTTCCTGTGGGATTAAAATGCAAACTCTGGGTCAAACAGACAACAGCCGAAATGTTATATGTTGAGATTTGCATGCATGTATGTATACATCTATATTCATTTTAAATTGGATATGCAGTATTTAACTTTTTTTAAAGCAGTTACAGTGGGTCGTTTCTGTTTAAAAATACACACATACACTTGAATTAAACTATATCAAGTAGTATGTTTGGGGTGGATGCTGAAGCTCCCATACCATTACCGTACATGCTTGTAAGTGCATTTGGCAGTAATATTTTAACCATTTTTCAAAGACAATATAAGTAATTTCATAATTAGCCTTAAGTTCAACTAATTGCATTTAATTTAAATTTAAACTATAACACATTTTCTTTTATTGCAAATAACATGCAATTAAGTGTCTGAAAACATTATTCAGTTTTGCACTTGTGTAGATTCTTTTAAAGTACACTATTTCTGTAATAAGTACTTTTAAGCGATGTGTACTTTACAAAGTGTACTTTAAAATGGCTCATTCTTTTCTTTTCTGTTGTAACATTCTTTCTGTAACAAAAGGTGCATCTCAAATCACGCACTTATGCTCTATTCTATGACGTTTTGTAGTATAAATAGTGCGAGTAGTGTGCTCACACTGAAAATTTCACAAAGAAAAAGTGCACTTTAAATACCCGGATGATGCACTTAAATAACCGAAAAAACGAAGGCTGACTTGCTGCCTCGCTGCTGTATGAGGCAATGACTTTGCAGGCAGCGTTTTTGCACGAAGGCACCTCATGAAACTGATTTCGGACAGGCTTCTGAGGCAGAGTAACGGTTTAATGAATACACAGCAAACTATAGAGAGCTTTGGTGATAACTAAGTGAATATTTCATTACTGCAATATTAATTTCTCGCTAGAAATGACATCAAAAGTGGTAAACGTTGATCAGAATTGTACATTTACACACAAACTGACCACCAACCGCAACTTTCAGACGCCATCTTTATTTTTTTAGCTCAACCGTCACGGAATGGAACGCACAGGATTGTGG
>NW_015662004.1:253589-263149 GCF_001515625.1 Sinocyclocheilus rhinocerous | reverse complement strand
GACGTGCCTTGATGCCTTCCTGCCTTGGAATGCGTCCTCCGAAGGCAGCATTTTTCAGTTTTCGGATGCAGCCGAAGTGTGGAATGTTGAACACTTCATGCACTCAACTGTCGCAGCTTTAATTACGTAGGGATGGGGGAGGGGCTATCAGACTCCGTTTATGAATGTCAAAATAACCTTATATAATTCATACACTACATGGTTGAGTACATAAGTGCATAAGTACATAGTGTATAAGTGCATACCCTTACGAAAAAGAAGTTTATTCAAGTGTGCTATTAGTATTAAAGTTTACTACTGTTATACTTAAAAGTATACTTTTATATATTAGAAAGTGGGCCAATTTAGTCCCAAGGAGTATTGAAATAGTACACTTACAAGTATACTACTAGTACACTGATATTTGTATACTTGCTACATAAAGTATACTTAAAAATATACTTGAACTTTACTTAAGTATACTTACTAAAATAAACTTGAAGTATACTACTTTTTGGTAAGGGTAGTGTATAGTGCGTCATTTGGGACGCAGCTAGAGTTGCTGTAACATTCCGAGGAGCTGTAAAGTTGGCAATAAATTTGAATCATTGTTTTAAAAAAAAAAACAATGAGGCATGCACAAATCTTTGCTACATGTCAAATTGAACAGATTTTTTGTATCAGTTTGCATTCATAAGGAACATCACAATGAGTGTTTACACATCATAACCAACAGATGGCAGTGTTGTTTAAACAGTTACAGTAGCTTCTTCAAAGCACTTTGATCTCATTTTGTAATGGCTTGGCCCACATGGAATCTGCCAGTTTTGATGCTGTAATATATAATTATATATATTGCAATATCGCCCGGCCCTAAAACCGCTTCATGTTAATGCTTTATACTGTAAACATGACATAACATATATTTATTTATTATGTATTATTTTATTTATTCTGTTCATCATATAAAGATAGTATATGGCCACAAAGATATATATTTTTAATAAATTACAGATAGTAATATCCATATCCAACAATCAAGTAATTTAAATATTCTAAAAATGAAGAGTATTTCATCCATATCCAACAATCAAGTAATTTAAATATTCTAAAAATGAAGATGATTTTTTTTTTTTTATTATTTATTTAATTTTTTTTGATGGATGGATGGATGCAGTCCAAACCAAAAGAAAAGATTATTCATAAAAAGCTGCTTCGCATTTTTTAACACATTTGAGTTACAAACAAAAGACTCAAGACAGTAATGAAATATCAATTTGACCGGATTGGCCACGTTTACAGCCGTTGAACATATAGATCCCTATGTTGGTGTGACCACACATTAGCAAGTTGCAGCTTTGCTTGGCAACCATAAACCACCTACCCTTACACAGTGTCTACATCAGACATGTGTCAAAATGAAATCACACCTATAAGCTATAAAGCTTGTTACAGTTTGCAGAGTAGCAGATGTCTCTTTTATTTTTATTAAGTTTATTTAGTCCCTTATTTGTATTTATTTTGTCTTGTTAAACATCTTTTATGCAAAATGTCTTATTCAGGACAGTATTCATTAAAAAATAACATGCATTTTGTATGATCCTTCTTATTTTGTTAAAATAATGAACATTTTGCAGATTCTGCAAGGTGAATGTAATTTTTTGACCACAACTGTATATCATCACACTGTCTAAATCAGGAAAAAATAGAGTCATACAGGTTTGGAAAGACATGGAAGTGAGTTTCATTTTTTTAGTGAGCTTTTCCTTTAAACTATTAGTGATAAACATAACGATAATGAAGCTGATGATGGTGATGATGAAGAAACCAGCTCACCATTCGTGTCCTCTCATCTTCCAGGTTCTGTAAGACTCCAGCAAACTCCTGTAGTGATTTGGCTTTGAAAGAAAATAAATAAGACTGGTGATCACACACAACATCTTGACCACATTAGCTTAATTTGCATCTGCAAGAGCTGAAGTCAGTCATTTGTCATTTTATAATTCACAACGGACACCCTGAGATTTCAAGTAAGAAATTGTTATTCAAAACCGAGCCAAGATCAACACTTTTCACAGCACAACTCTTTAAAGCAAAATTGTGCAATAAGGTTTGTGTTTAACATACAAGACTGTGTGACAGCCATGAGAAGGTGTCAACACAGAGCTAGCATGCGATTAGCATTCTTACCAAAAAAACAAAACAAAAAAACAGTGGCCAAATACCAACTTCTGCAAAGACTATATTTAACACCTATGACAAAAAAAAAAAAAAAAATCTAGGCGAGGAAAAAACTGTGAGGTGCAAACATGCAGTGTTGTGTTGGGTATTGTGCAAAAAAGACCCAGCATACTTTTTCACTTTAGCATACTTTTAAAAAGAGTACTTATTACAGAAATAATATACTTTAAAAGAATATATATGCAAACTGAATGTAATATTTTCAGACACATACTTTTAAAAAGAGTACTTATTACAGATATAATATACTTTAAAAGAATATATATTCAAACTGAATGTAATATTTTCAGACACGCCTGCATGTTATTTACAATTAAAATGTATTATAGTTTAAATATATATTTAATGGAATTAATTCAATGTAAGAGAGCTTTTTTGACCCATTTAAGTAGGACTTAAGTGCATCTTTATATGCAATTGTGACCTGTGCTGGCAAAATGAGTCACAATGAGCAAATTTTCAAAAATGAGTTATTTTTATTTTCACATTCCTTCAGAACGATGAATGATTTGTTGGAATCGGACGAAAAATGACTGAGCTACACCCGACATTGTATGTGTCAAAATTATTGATTTTTCTTTTATGCCAAAAATCATTAGGATATTAAGTAAAGATCATGTTCCATGAAGATATTTTGTACATTTCCTACTGTAAATATATCAAAACTTAATTTTTGATTAGTAATATGCATTGCTAAGAACTTCATTTGGACAACTTTAAAGGCGATTTTCTCAATATTTTGATTTTTTTGCACCCTCAGATTCCAGATTTTCAAATAGTTGTATCTCGGCCAAATATTGTCCTATCCTAACAAACCATACATCAATGGAAAGCTTATTGATTCGGGTTTCAGATGATGTATAAATCTCAATTTCGAAAAATTGACCCTTATGACTGGATTTGTGGTCCAGGGTCACAAATACTCAAAAGTAATGGTGACACTAGCCTTTCACTGCTTAGCACTAGTATTTATATCATAACTAAAGCAGCTAACTCATAAAACCTCTAAAGATACCCAACCTCAGACATACAGTGGATGCATTACTAAAAAAAAAAAAAAAAACGTCCAGATATAATAAAGTTTTCATGTTCGATTTCATAAGGAACAAGGTCAAGAGGAAGTAAAAGACTACAGGCCTGCAAGGCTGAAATTGAAGATGAGATCAGAAAAAAGGCAAGTCAATACATGTTCCTTCTTCAGATTCAGCCAAGCAGGATTTCAGCAAGTTTCCATGTAAGGTGCCAGGACTTACAGAAAGCCACAAAAATTCCCACAGGTTCCAACACTTAAGCCTTTGATGCCACACCATCAAGAGGAATTATGGCAGATACATAAAAGTTGAGCCGAAGCCTTAGTTTAATTGTGGCATAGTAGGGGCTAAATGAAATGGTCCTGTGGACGGCGTTCAGTAAAACCTGTCTTTTTGAGTTAAAAGCTTGTAATGAATATATCGTGTAAGACCTGGAGTGGGATCAGATGACCATGGATCATTTTGTACTCAACCGATGCACTTCAAAGAAACAATGATGAAACTGGTGCTTTAAGGTTGAGTTCACATGCTTTCTACGAATGTCCCTTACGTTTTGGGGTTTAAAACTGAAGTATAATCTTGATGATAGTTTTTGCTTCTTCCATAACACTAAGGAACAACAAACACTCAAAAGAAACAATGTTGTGATCTTACCAATGCATATCTCATCGTCTGTTTCTGCATCGCCAATGCACTGGAATTTAAACTCGTTCAGTGACTCTGCAAACTTTCTCTTCGCAGTGGACAAATCTGTAAAAGATGTGACGTGATGTGTTACATTTTTACAGACGAGAATAGCACAAGGTGGCAAAACCACAAATTATCAGTCAGAAAGCGAGAGAACATGTACTGCGCTTTGGAAACTTTGTGGTGTCTGGGTCTTTCAAGACATAAGACTGACAAAGTGAGCGAGAGTTCAGTGAGTGAATGAGAAAAAGAGACTGCAAGAGGGAAAATGTCCAAAAAGGAAAGCTAAGGAGAGACAGAATGAGCCCAGAAGTCCCTAAAAATAAATACTGTTTGTCATGGAACGAGAATTTGGCTGGTCAGATCAGATTATAAATTAAAGGCAGACCCCTTGGTTTTAGATTGTCATAACTTTGGAAAAAATCTTCTTCAGAATAATAAACAAATAAAAAACTTGCACAAAATTGAGCAGAGCTGGATATCAACCTCAGTAGCACTTTTTAGTTTGAGGTTAATAGTATATACTGTACTTTAATAAGAATTCATTATATTTGCAAATTGCAAACTAGTTCTATAGACTATAGAAATCAACAGATGTACCAAACGATTGATTAATCATTAAGATCAGTTGAATTAAATGATGCATAAAGGTATAAACTGAATGGGAAGATATGCAATTCAATAGTTTATAAGTAATAACAATATGAAAGGCAGTTACTGTGATTTAAAAAAAAGTAACATTTTAGTTTAGGGAGCAATTCTTACTATTAACTAGTTGTTTATTAGCATGCATATTACATGTTGGCTGTTTGTTAGTACTTACAAAGCACATATTAATGGCTTATTCTGCATGTCCAGATTTGAGATCTCTTAGTCCTACCCCATATCTAAACTTAACAACTACCTTACTAACTATAAGCAGAAAATCAGGAGTTCATTAAGGCAAGTCATAGTTCATAATAAGTTAATAGTGATAACTGGTCCCCAAACTAAAGTGTGACAAAAAAAAATGTATATAGATGTAACACACATTATGTGTAGTGGAAAGGATACTTTAAAATTTTGTGTATCGTACTAACAGTTAAAGATAAGCTAAAATGCTTGAAAAAAATACAATTTTTGATTCGTACTAAAAGTTTTAAAAATGTACTACTTACTTTAGAACATAATACCAAAGCAAAAATGCTACTACCAATTCTACTACTACTACTAATAATAATAGTAAAATATTAAACTCCTAAAAACTCTGTTAAGGGATTTGCCATAAAAGCTCTTTTCAGAAGGATCACTCTCAGTGATATGAGCCAAACATTCTGTATGTGATTGTGAAAGCACATTTTGGCCAAAACTTAATTCCCTGTGTGCAAACTCGCTCCAATACAAATGACACAACTGATACAACTGATAATCAACTCAAAGGCAAGTTTGCCAGCATGCAAATACATTATTCTATTCTTTTTTCAGGACATGTGCAACATGTTGACCCAGTTCTTCGTGGAAAGAAATACAATTCTATTTGGCAATGGCTTGCTTTGGCTTACCAAGCTAGCAGGTTACAAGACGTTTTACAATGCATGAACAAAACTCTAAAATAGTTAAATCTGCAACAAATTCTACTAACAAAATTCCCACCAATTACCAGTTAATTTATGACAAAAAAAAATACAACAGACATTGGTATGTTCAATAGCATATTAGTTTTTGCTTTGGTATCAATAATCATTTAATTTTACTAGTAGTGTGGTTGACTGCTAATATGTGGGTGAAGTGGCAACTCTACTTCGCAACAAGCTTCCATTTGTTATCTACAGACAGTTATTTTAGCACTCTGAAATCCATGAATGGATTGTTAATTAGTGACCAGCCCTAAAAATAAGCAGCTTCTACTGACATCCACATTCGTCAACATGCCCTCTAAGAACACAGAATTCCCCAAAATGTTTCTCCTCCAGTGTCCTCTGCTTCCTGCCTTCTGCCTGGCGACACAATGGTGCCATCCAAGCGCCTGGAAGGAATGTGCACATACAGTTGTATATGCATGCATTCACACAAATACAAGCCAACAAGAAACAAAATCAAATAAAAAGACGCAACATTTTTGTTTCCAAAGGCTCCAGTGGAATGCTGCTAACACGCCATTATGTGACATTTGAGCTTTAGTTCGCATTTCCTCTACATTTTAGAGGCTTTTTAAAATCTAAAATAACAATTTCATCATAAAAGGTCAATTTAATTTTCTAATATTATCAGAGAATTCTTAAAGCCAAAGTATACTTCACATATTTTAGTAATCATCATTAATTTATTTATCACATATCATCATCTCAAAATTCATCCTGTGAAAACTATTTTGAAATTGTACATTGCGTTACCATGGAAATGGTACTTTAAAATCTTTAAGTGGGCGGTGTCAAGAGTTATATTACAAAATGTATTATGGTATTTTACAATCAAAACTTTTTATAATCTTGACAAAATACATATCGTTGGAAAAGTCTCAAGATTCCATATTTGGTGGTTATTTTGTGACTTTGGTGAAGTAATATTGACAGAGTAATTTAGACCTTTATGACAGAAAAATGCATTCAATAAAATAAAATCCTAAATAAAATCTCACAGGAACCTCAATTTTGTTTTATATCAACTTCAAATTTGGAACATAACTTATTTAGACATAAAGCTTTAATTTTATATACATTTTTGTGTAAAACCTGTTACGAAAAATATTTATTTTATATAAAATAAAAAATTAGTACAGTGCATTTTCTTTACAGTAAATTAAAACTTCAATAACTTTTTGATCATTTCATATTTTGAAATGATCCCACTTCTGTCATAATTTGCTGATTGTCTTCTTTAAAAAGAGTCTTCAAAAGCGTTTGAAAGCGTTCATGAATTATAACAATTTAAGTTTGGATAGTACACTTTCACGTCTATGTTCAAAAATGGGGGGGTGACAGATAAAGGGTTGAAAGAGTACAAAGACATTTTATCGTTCATAACTTATGGAGAAAAACAGAGCAGACGCTGGACAAAGATGAAGCTTTCTAGAGCGCATGTGTCGACCACCTGCGTTTGCGCACGCTATCGAATGGAGTATACTTTGAATGGCGAATGAAAAACGAAGTATACTTTGGGCTTTATAGTCCTCTCTATGATATAATGTTTGCTTTTTTTGGACCACAATTTTAATTTAACAAACAAATGTTTTTCAAATACTTAAAGTATTTTCAAAACACTGCTACTTTTTTTCTTAATAAATAATAATAAAGATTATGCGAAACAAAGATTACCTTTTCCAGAATAATATCCTTTTAGTGAGGCTTTTTTTGTCTTAAAAAGTTCAATTAAATTAAATTGAAAATTAAATAAAAAAATGAAACATTCACACAGAAGAGTCGTATTCATGTATGTATAAATAGCATAAATAGCATACATGTCATGTCATTGACCCAAACTCTAACCGAACCCAGTTCATGATAGTAGGAGTGTTACATACACACAGGGAACAATAGCATGCAATTCTGTGGTTACTCCCCATTGCAGTGTAAACATGTCCATAGTGACAATCAGATGTTGAAGTGAGAAAATGGAAGCACTTGAAGTGTGTAATCTGGTCTTGTTTCGATAGTTTCCTGTTCTGGGATGAGACGGAATGCTGCTGGTGTGGAACGGATACCAGCTGCTGTTTGCTCCATTATGTGAGGGAGGATCGGCCCTCCCAAATCCTTCATCATCATTCTCACCAACCTTTTCGGATGTTCCTGAACATGTACATTTGTCGTGAAAGTGTTTCTAAATCAACAGAATGAGATACAAGTGGCTTCATTGTTAATGAATGAAATATACAAAGACCTACAGCCATCTTTCTAGATATTATTGAGGAGTACTTAGTGCTGGGCGGTATACCGGTTCATACCGAATACCGGTGTTTATTTTTGTTATGATATGAATTTTTAAAATACCGCAATACCGGAGTATTTCGCTTAAACAACGTTCGGAACGCGACACTGTTTGGAAAATTTAAGGGGGTCTGAATACTTTCCGTACCCACTGTAATTTAGAAAAATACCATGATATAAATTTTTGATCATACCGCCCAGCACTAGGAGTACTCTAAAAACCAACATTCAAGCAACTTGACAGGAGCTCGGTTTGGTTTCTTTGTTTTGCCCCCATTAATAAACTTCAGTTTAGTAGTTAGCTTTTTGCTAGCTGCTTAATCAAAAGCGTAGCTTTAAACACAAGGAATTATGAGTATCTTATTGCATAGTGAAATACAGTTTCATCTCAACATATTTCTCATGCTACTCAACATGTGTGCAGTGAGGCAACCTGGACGTGTTTTGGAACAATAACAGAAAGATGTCATGAACAGAGTCGTGGCTGCGCTCCAGGAGCACACAACTCCGCTTCAGCCACGTGATGGAGTGTAATTGGTCTCTAAAGACCATTACGGCAGACACTTAGCAGTCACTGTACAAACCACTAGCTCTGTTAAACATATGCTATATGGTTGTTACGCATTCACAAACTAGATGCCAAAACCTGCATCACAAAAATCGCTCAGGGAGATATTTATATGTTGTAACATACTACACACTTTGTTTTTAGAAAATTATTTCAATTAAAAAAAATATTTTTTTTAGGTTGCCACCTACAGGCCTATTCACAGCAAGCAGAAATTGTTACAGCAAATTTTGGTAAAAATGGAGCACTGATATTTTTATCATCAAAAGTCTTTCTCCTAAAATGTTCTCTTGTGAAAAATAAGTACTTTAAGATACTTTTAAACAAGTGTACTTATTACAGAAATAATGTATTGTCGAATGTACTGACAAGCATTTATTGTTAACTAAAGTATACTTTAATGTCATTTATATTGACTTGTATGTCATGTGTTTAAATATATTTGTAATGACTAAGTTACTAAATTGAAAAATATATTACATTATATTATTAACATCAACTAACACATTACAGTTCAAATTAAGTACTTTACATGTGTTTGATATATTAATCAACACATCAAAATAAGTTTGCTTTATAGCATGACAAGAGTATTAAAACAATCTTTTCAAATTTACTTCAAAGTAAAACTTTTAAGGTGCACTTTTTACACTTCAAAGTGTAAGTAAGTGTACATAAAAGTGTACTCTCTTTAAGTACACTTAAGTAGGCTTTTATTTCATTTATATTAAATGATATGCATGTACAGTTTTAAGATTTTAAATACACCACAAGTGCACATTAAATACAATAAGCACACTTTTTTTTTTACAAATTATGTGGCACATGTAAAAGGATCACGTTTGATTTGAGA
Organism: Sinocyclocheilus rhinocerous; assembly: GCF_001515625.1. Taxonomy (NCBI): domain Eukaryota; kingdom Metazoa; phylum Chordata; class Actinopteri; order Cypriniformes; family Cyprinidae; genus Sinocyclocheilus; species Sinocyclocheilus rhinocerous. The sequence goes on along the minus strand of NW_015662004.1, from coordinate 253,888 downwards.
GCAACAGTGTAAATTATCAAAAAATAATGTATCAAAAAATGTTTGTCTGTTCCTCTCACAAAGCTATTGTATAAATACAGAAGACTTAGGTCACATAGGATGCTCTGTATAATACTTTTGAGTTATTTTTATTTTTTTATTGTATTTCATTTTTATTTATTTATTTGTTTATTCATTTATTTAGTATTTATTTATCTATTTATTTATTTATTTATTTGATAATTTGGAACTTAGTAGCCAAGGCCTTTTATTTACACACACACACATATATATATATATATATATTTTTTTTTTTTTTT
>NW_015662004.1:247338-253233 GCF_001515625.1 Sinocyclocheilus rhinocerous | reverse complement strand
TTTCTCATAATTCTGCCCAAAAACACTGCCATGAATAAAGAATGGTGTCAAAACGTCCTGCAAGAGCGACTTCTTCCAACGATCCATGAGCAATTTGGTGATGATCCGTGCATTTTCCAGCATGATGGAGCACCATGTCACAAAGCAAGAGTGATAAAGAAGTGGCTCGAAGATCATTACATTGAAATTTTGGATCCGTGGCCAGGCAACTTCCCGGATCTCAATCCCATAGAGAACCTGTGGTCAGTCCTCAAAAGGCGAGTGGACAAGCAGAAGCACTCAAATTGTAATCAACTCCGAGAACTAATAAGGCAAGAATGGATCGCCATCAGTCAGGATTTGGCCCAGAAGCGAGGCTAATATCCAGCATGCCAGAGCGAATTGCAGAGGTTATGAAGAACAAGGGTCAACACTGTAAATATTGACTTATTATATGTTTTTGCCAATAAAAGCCTTTAAAACTTATGATATGCTTATCATTGTTTTTCAGTATACCATAGAAACACGTGGAAAAATAATCTACAAATACTGAAGCAGCACACTTTGCAAAACACAAAATTTATGTCACTGCCAAAACTTTTGGCCATGACTGTACAGCTGATAAAAGCCTTTGTGATGGAAGCTAGTGAAGACCTGGAAGACATATCTCTCCAGATGGTCCAAACAGCAGAGCTTCCATTACCCACAGCACTTTACCAGCAGGGAGCTGTACTGGGCCACACAGTGAGAGCTACTCAGAAGCCAAAGTCTACTCAGCAAAACAGCACCACATCACTGCTAGACACACACATTATAATGTCCTGTGAGATATTTCACTTGGAACTCCAGTAAAAATCAGTGAATATACAGGTGCATCTCAATAAATTAGAATGTCGTGGAAAAGTTCATTTATTTCAGTAATTCAACTCAAATTGTGAAACTCGTGTATTAAATAAATTCAATGCACACAGACTTGTTGAGATAGTGAATTGGTGGGTTTTTGTTAAATGTGAGCCAAACTCATCACAATTAAAAGAACCAAAGACTTAAACTACTTCAGTCTGTGTGCATTGAATTGATTTAATACACGAGTTTCACAATTTGAGTTGAATTATTGAAATAAATGAACTTTTCCACAACATTCTAATTTATTGAGATGCACCTGTATAAGAAGAAGAAGAAGCAGATATGCACTCAAGTTACTGTAATTCATTCATAACAAAACAAACACGTTCTGACATATGGACCATAACAGGGTCATCAACGACCAAACATGTTGCACATGCGAATGGGATTTCGCATAAACTATGGAGAAATAAACATTAAGTCATACTTGTAATGATGTCATTGAGATAGATCACACTGTTAAGGCAGGGTGCAGAGTACATTTCTATTGCAAAATCTACAAAAAACAGACTACACAAGATGAAGAGAGACCGACATGAACCAATGCATGTTTCTCTTTTTTATTTTGCACCAATAATTGTTTGGCAACGTTGTCATTTGACAGATACTTTGAGGTGAATGTCACCAAGAAATGACTGGTTCATTTTTACATTAGTATACTTCTGTAAAGCTATGGAAGCCTGTTTCCATCACTGAATAAAACATGCAAAAAAGTTTTTTTTTTTTCACAATTGCAAGTTTATATCTTGCAATTCTAACTTTTTTTCCCCCTTAGAATTACATGATATAAACTCACAATTCTAACTTTTTTCTTGCAATTCTGGCTTTTCTCAGAATTGTGAGATATAAACTTGCAATTGCAAGTTAAAAAGTCAAATCCTGAGAAAAAAAGGCTATTTTCTTACAATTGCGAGTTTATATCACGCAGTTCTGAGAAAAAAAAGACAGAATTGCAAGAGCAATGAATTGCAAGAAAAAAGTCTGAATTGTGAGATAAAAAGTCGCAATTACCTTTTTTTTTTTTTTTATTCAGTGGCAGAAACGGGCTTCCACAGTAAAGCAGTGTGCACGTTAACAAAGACTCATACCCTTTTCGTTGTTTTAGCAGACAAAATGACAATTCTTTTCTAAACAAGGCCAAATGTGCATTTTTAAGATCAACACGTTTGTTGATTACACAGTAAACCAACATGAAGGAGACAGATGAACAGTTGCTCACAGAACGAAGCCCTGCAGTTTCACTCTACATCCTCTAATTGACCTCTGTGGAATTGACTCTTGTTGTTTTTGGGTCAATTTCAGAGCACTACCATTTCTGCACATTTAGTTTAGTCAGCAAGATAAGATGAAAGCTGCAGCCAGCTGGGATTTGTGCGGTGGCTGCGCTGTTGGCACTTACAGCAGCAGTACAGTTACAGCAGTGTTAGCAACTCAATGAGCATGAAATGACTTGTTTAACCTTCCAGAAATGGCCGCTGGAATACATTTCCTCTGTTTGCAGCTCTCAAGGCATACATAGAATGTTTAAATGCCAATGAAATAAAGCTTGTTGTGTTTTCTCTGCTGTAGTAACACGCATATACAGGAAGCAGATTTTGATGGAGCAACGATGGACCATGAAAGTGGATTTCCGACACTGATACACAAGTCCTTCAGAAAGGAGGATGGTATGCCACAGGAAAAGGAAATTAATAATAGGGTAGGAAGTGAGTTATAACCGGATACTTAATTCCTGCAATCTCAGCAACTACAACATGATTCACTACAACTAACTGACTAAAGGCACTGTCCCACTAGCTGACTCAAACCAACACAATTCCGGTGAGGGATGTCACACCTAAAAGAATAGCATGTTATCACGACTTGTGTTTTAAGGGATTCATACCAGAGCGTTCGGCATTGCAAGTGCAATGCTGCATCAGGTGAGCTACCAAGCAAGTTTACTATATGTGTTGGTTATGTGAGTTGGTTATGTGATGCAAACGCCAAAATGAATTATTTTTTTATGCACTATGTTAAAGTGTGAATTAAGTCTTTATTAATCAATAACTAGTGTTCATTTCAGCTGGAAACTGCAGTGAATTTTAGGTATTGGAAATTTTTTGGAGTTTTGCAAAAATGTAGGTAGAGGTACAGTATATATTTTTTTTCAACGACGAGTCTATATTGTTATCTGCACACAAAAGTCAGAATAATCTGCAATTTTTCTACATGTCAGACATTGTGAACCTAAATTTGCATAATCGACTCACCCACCAAACACTGAATGGCTGGTGCAGCATTAATAATTCATGGTATTCAAATGTACTTACTGGAGCACTTACTGGAGATTATGGTTGTTTAGACGGCAATATTCAGAGCCATTCGAATATGCATATGATTAAAATTGTCAAACATCAAGTCAGAATTATACATAAGGATACAATTAGCAAAGCACGAGCAAGTAGCCCTGTAGCAAACTCTGTCTCTGGTTTGTCTTTGGTCATGTTGGCTCTGTGTCCTTTGCCCTCTTTGTTTAATCTCTGTGGACAGATGTTCTGCTAATATACTGTCTACATAGCAGAAGTGGTTGACATGACATTTCAGTTGACATGAGGTATTATAAAATGCATTTTTTTTAATAACATATTTAAATTGCTAATCAAAGGCATTGTAATCTGGAATAACATTATATGATACTGCATTTATACAATTATTAAATAAACAAAAAATGTGATATTAAAGGGGTCATATGATGCGATTTCAATTTTTCCTTTCTCTTTGAAGTGTTACAAGCTCTTGGTGCATAAAGAAGAAAAGACAGTATAAGTCATTATAATTCGTAATTATGTCTCCACTGGATGCAACAAATAACTCGTTTATAATGGGTTTTAATGTTTTTGTCTCGATGGACAAGGCATCACAGTATGGTAAGGGGCGTAACATTTCCGTCACACGCTTGAGGTATCCGGCCAATCACAACGCACTGGACAGCTGGCCAATCAGAGTACACCTCGCTTTTCAGATCGATGAGCTTTGTAAAAATCGACGCGTTTCAGAAAGGCGGGGCATAGAGGAGAAACAATAATGTACAGTATGTGGAAAATAATGTGTTTTTTGAACCTTAAACCGCATAAACACATTTCATTACACCAAATACACAAAAGAATGTTCTTTTTAGCATCATCATATGACCCCTTTAAGGAAGGGGTGTGTGTTCATTATCTTATTTCATTTTTGTACATGGTAAAAAAAAAAATAATAATTAAAAGAATTCCTGCAGGCATGAGTCCTAAATTTTAAATTGAACCTTTTTATTAAATTAAATGTAACACTTTTGGGAAATCAACCAATGAATGCCTTACTTAAATGTCTCTGCATATTGAGATGCGACCCTTCCTCATTCCACAATAAAGTTTCGTTACATGCACTGGGTCAGTACGGCTGAAATGGTTAAGACCCATACATTGGCCCACCGGATTGCATGCAAGCAGTACTTCAGTTAAAAATGATGATGATGTTGAGCAGGTGCTTCCTGAAGGCCAAAAAGCTAACCAGAACAGAAACGGAAAGAAGAAACATCAGGCGTCACACTGTGCACAATGAAAGAGGCTTTTACCTCAACGCTCTCTATATAACTCTCAATATCCTGTTAATCACTTTCACATGTATAAACAGTCAGTCTGAAGTGTGAGATGACAAGAGTGAAAAACAGAGAGAAAACAAGGAACAATGATGAAAATTAATGTCGGCATATCATGAAAAACAGGATTTTCTTGCTCTTCTAAAAGAACTTGATCTACTATGTGACGTTCACAACTCCAAACTAATTTCCCAGTCCAAAATGACCATTTATTAAAACTAAATTGCAGAAGTCTTCATGTTATGATGTCACAACCATGTCCATCCACATCCCGCTATTCGGCCCTCCCTGATGAACTGCACCATATAAGTTAGCCAATCATAACACATAACATTTACATACATTAGTCTTAAAGGTACAGTAAGCAAAACAGTTTCAACATAGTGGACATATGGGGAAAATCCTAATAGGATAAGGAGAATGTGTTTTAGTTTTAGTTTTAGGGACAAATTTTGCAATTGTTCTCTATTAGTTCAAACAAAACAGTATACGAAACATGAGATGTAGCCATTTACAATATTTAAAGTGTGATGCACACAAAGACAACCCCACATGTTTTGCTTTTGCTGGAAAGGTAAACAGGAGGGATCTCGTGACATGGATCTGTTTGTGCTGTACAAAAGAGAGCAGTCGAACATGTGCTAGATACACACCCTTTGTCTCAGCTAATGTTGCTTTTCATTCAACCAACAAGTGTCAGCATGAAACACAGCGAGCAGGTGTGTTTGTGTGTGTGCAGGAAAAAACGAAAGCAAAACGTATAGAATGTCATTAACTGTTGCTATGACTGTCATGCAGTTTCACATAAAAACCTGCTTAAGTGTGTGTTTATTTGTTTGTTTATTTAATCTTTTAACCTAATATGCAAAGAGAACTAAAATGAAGACATCTTTAGGTTGATTTCCAAAAAATAAAAAAATAATTAATTAATTAATTTGGGTGGGGCTTAGGGCTGGGCGATATAGCTAAAAAATGTATCAACGATATAATGTTTCATATCGTTCGGTATCGATAATTATTGACATTTTTTATAACCTTTTTTAAAACAAAGAGCAATAGAAAAAAATGTTTAAATTTAACCAGTGTATTTTTAAATTAATCCAATTTATTGAGACAAACAACAAATATTTTTTGTTTTAACAGTCAAATGACGCGTTTTCTAAAAGTTTAAACTGTTTTAACTTTGCATGGCTTTCTATACCTCTCTTGTGTGAGACGTGAGAGCAGCAGTCATACTTGTCCGTCTAAAAAATGCGCTGAATATGCGTTATGTGTGAATGGCTTGGTTTCAGTTTTAACCACAGTCTATGGTTTTAACCTAATCAAGATCTTCTACGCATTGAGCTACTATATTTCTCTAATATTTTGAATGAATAACGCAGCAACTG
>NW_015662004.1:244777-247273 GCF_001515625.1 Sinocyclocheilus rhinocerous | reverse complement strand
GTATTTGTCCGTCTAGAAAATGCGCTGAATATGCATTCTGTGTGAATGGCTTGGTTTCGGTTTTAACCTAATCAAGATCTTCTCCGCATTGAGCTTCTATTATATTTCTCTAATATTTTGAATGAATAACGCCGCAACTGCGCGTCTTGTGGGCTAGACTTATAAAACATTCAAATGCAACAATGTCACTTACAACATCATCACTGCATCCCGCGCTCCACTAATGACGCTCCCAGACGCACACCTAACATTTGATTGTACTATTTTTGCATTCAAATGCAAATGTTTATTTTAAATTCGACTAATATTCTTTTTTTTTTAATCACGATCTCCTCATAACAGGCAGGTACAGCACTCATTTCAGCATGTGTTCGTGTTTGTGTGTGTGGTCTGTGTCACTCATAGCATGTGCCTATATCGTGCGCTATATCGAATATTTTTTCTATCGTTATCGAAGAGGGTGTACCGTCGATAAATATCGATACCGTTTTATCGCCCAGGCCTAGTGGGGCTATCTGTTTGTACAACCAATAACAGAAGTGAAGTGTTCAGAAATTATGTTATGTGTATCAGCTAACTGCTTCTGAAAATATAAAATAATAATTTGTTTTAAATGGTTGGTGATGCTTTATTTCTTTCTTTCTTTCTTATTTTTATTATTTTATTTTTATTAGCAGTTAGCTGATACACACACAAATAGATAGATAGATAGATAGATCATTTATATATGTATATATTTAGGTTTCATGTCCAGTCTCTGGCAGCAAAGACATTTAAGGGCCATTAAAATGACTTTTCTTAGTGTGAAGATGCAAAAACAAATAAATAAGGAGTTTGGTCTCAATGGTGTATAATCTTTCAAGACTTCCCCCAACTTTTGTATTCTTGGGCCTGTCCCATATCTATTCTCCACCCTCCCTATCCCGGTCTCAATGCAGTGTTCAGCCACATAGCTCCCGTCTCCTAGCAACTGCGACAAAGAGGTTCCCAACAAAGTCAGGAAGATTTCTTTCTTTCTCGTTAGAGATTCTGGCTTTTGCGATGGCTGATGCTGACACAGCAACTAGAGAGGAAAAAAGAAGACTGGAGGTCAAACTAAAAAAAGAAAATGAAATCATTTTTTACATGCTGCTGCAACAATGAAACTGAATGCTGGTCTGCAACAGGAAAGTGCTCAAGACTGCATGAGCAACATAATAAAATGGTTATGCATGCATGGTTTACCCAAAGCAATTATTGCAGTGAGATATTAACTTTATATAAAACTGCGACTACTTTTAGTTTAACCCTTGTGAAAAAGAAGTGTGCTTAATTGTATTGAATGCAGTGTACTTGAGATCTTAAAATTATTTTTTTAAATAACTGTACTTGCAGATATTACTGAAATATAAGGCCACTTATTGCAAGTGTACTTAAATACACTTTCATGGTTATGTTTCTAAACACACTTAAGTACACTTAATGAAATGTAAATGTACTCTTTATATAATCTTTTGTTGTGGTTTAAAGAACATGTATTTTGATGTGCTGACTAACATGTTAAAGCACATGTAAAGTACTTTATTATTTTAAATGTAGTGTGAGATTCAATATTATATTTAAAGGTAATGTATTTTAAATGTACACAATTGCAACTTCATCATTACAAATGTGTAATTACAAGTATAGTTATCTACAAGTTTCAATGGAAATGACTTCAAAGTACTGTACATTTTAGTTCATAAATGCTTGTCAGTACATTTGGCTGTACACTAACCATATTTTAAAGTCAATAAAATTAATTATGAAATTTCATACAAAGATGTACTTAAGTCCTACTAAAGTGGGTCAGAAAAGCAATCTTAACTTCAACTAATTGCATTTGGTATAAAGTATAATACATTTTCATTTAATTGCAGTTAGCATGCAATCAAGTGTCCCAAAACATTACATTCAGTTCCCTTTCAGTCGGTCCCTCCGAGTCACGTCGGTGACCGACGGTCGGTCACTCTCGACATCACGTCGGTGACCGACTAATGGGGATCTCGCTTAGAGAGACCAATCCACTTCGAGTGTAAACTAAACGAGCCAATGCACATTGGCATGTGATGATCCAGCTGCCACTGATCACAGCGTGAACATAAAAAGGCAGCCGGTGCAACGCATACCAGCTTTTCGCTTCAGAGCCGAGCGACAACATCGTTCTGCTCCTACCAAACTGCTTCGTGTGTGACGAGTCTAGCGCACTCTCGGGAGCTTTTTGTGTTGGCAGACGGCACTAAAAGAGTACAATAAGCGGGTGCGTTTTTGTAAAGACGACGGATCGTCTTTTTAAAGATGCCGTTTCACCAGTGCTTTTCTGGATGCGGTCGTTACCTGGCGCCGGGTGATGGTCACGATCGCTGCCTCACGTGTCTGGGCATGATGCACGCTGAGGTAGCGTTCGCGGATGACTCATGTTCCCATTACGGGAAGATGACCATCTCGGAGCTGCGGGCCAGGCTCCGTTTCCTCCAG
>NW_015662004.1:242688-242873 GCF_001515625.1 Sinocyclocheilus rhinocerous | reverse complement strand
TGGATGCGGTCGATGCGGTCGTTACCTGGCGCCGGGTGATGGTCACGATCGCTGCCTCACGTGTCTGGGCACTGAGGTAGCTGAGGTGGCGTTTTCGCAGATGAGTCATGTTCCCATTGTGGGAAGATGGCCATCTCGGAGCTGCGGGCCAGGCTCCGTTTCCTCCAGGGGGGCGGAGCTCCATT
>NW_015662004.1:242297-242622 GCF_001515625.1 Sinocyclocheilus rhinocerous | reverse complement strand
CCCTCCGCAGCCAGCCGAACCGCCGAAGGAAAACGCTGGGCCCTCTTCAAAGAGCGTACCAGCGGTATCCCTCGGGGCTCCTCCCGATGACCGGATGTGGATCACTGCATCGGAGGAGACAGCTCTCTGGAGAGGAAGATTCGGCTGCGCTTCCGCCCTCCGGGGCGGTGGCAACGCCTGAATCGGATCCGGAGATGTCGGCTATGCTTTCCCGGGCCGCCGAGAGGGTAGGGCTCGAGTGGAAACCTCCACCGCGTCCCAAGCCCTCAAGGTTGGACGATTGGTTTCTCGGGGTGGCTCGCGCTGGTTTTTAGCACCCCGCCTT
>NW_015662004.1:223912-241734 GCF_001515625.1 Sinocyclocheilus rhinocerous | reverse complement strand
GAAACCGATCTGCTGGTTCCTCCTCCCTCACCACCCTCGACAGTGGTGCAGCTAGGGGGTATACGGGGGTTCCCCCGGTGGAGCGGTCGGTTGCGATGCAGTTGTGTCCTAATACCGCCTCCACCTGGCAAGGCGAACCGTGCCTCCTCTCCCGGGTCTGTAGGTACTCGTTTGGCCTGTCCGATGATGCTTATACGGCCTGTGGAGAAGCTCCTCAAACGGGTAGAGGCACTGAGAGGCCCCGGTTAGTGTCGGCTCACAAAAACTGCTCCAGAGTGTCCGTACTGTAGGCCCTGTCGAGCTACTCCGTCCCCTCGGCAGCCAGACGTGGCGGAACATCCGGCGCAAGGCCCTCACTCGATAAATCAGTGAGAACCGGTAGAGGGCTGGGTTCCATATGTAGAGGCCTAAGTGGTTTCCATATGTGTAAAGTCCACGGTATAGCCTCAGAGCCCGTGTTTCCCCGGGCAGACTTCTGCTATTCCATGAGGGTTACAATCACCTCCAATTTTCCATATGCACCTAAACGGATGTTCATATGTGTAAGGGCTTCCGAAACCTCCTTTGGGAAGGATGGGGCTTCCGCAACGTTCCTGTTCCAAGTGGAACGGGTACGTTTTCCCAGTGTTATCCAATCTCACTGAGTGGGTAGGTGCTTTGGTAGGGATCCCAATTCGTCGGTCACCGACGTGACTCGGAGTGACCGACTGAAAGGAAACGTCTCGGTTACGTATGTAACCCTCGTTCCCTGAAGGAGGGAACGGAGACGTCACGTCTCGTCGCCACGGCTGCTGTACCATCACTGAGCGGCCGGGTCACCGGCACAGCTCCTCAGCGAAAACCTGGTATGCGTTGCACCGGCTGCCTTTTTATGCTCACGCTGTGATCAGCGGCAGCTGGATGCAATCATCGCATGCCAATGTGCATTGGCTCGTTTAGTTTACACTCAAAGTGGATTGGTCTCTCTAAGCGAGATCCCAATTCGTCGGTCACCGACGTGACGTCTCCGTTCCCTCCTTCAGGGAACGAGGGTTACATACGTAACCGAGACTTTCACACTTAATAATACTATTTTAAAGTACATAATTTCCACAATAAATACAATGTAAAATAAGTAAAATGATACTGAAGTGTACTCCTTTTTTATAAGGGACTTCACTACTGTAGTGTTGAAGGCCCTATGTTAAATATAATTAGATATGTACTAGTGGTGTGCGATATTGACAGAATTGGGATTTGTGTGCTGGTACTAGGCTTTTGGGCTGGTTTAAGTCTGTCACATAAAAAAACAAATATGACACTAACCGCCAGTAGGTGGCGCAAGTCTCGTAATGAGTGATTCAATGAATCATTCATTCAAACAATTCATTCAAAATGTCTGATTCATTTAGAAGCAAGTGGCTGTCTTTATGAATTGACTTGTTCAAAAACATATTCATTCAGGAATGAAACACCACACAAGACATGCAAATGTTCTGCTCTAGCTTTGTTTGGAACCATTATTTGTTGGCAAAACAGAGAAAAAAAAGTAACTCGCTCAATATATTAACTTCTTATATTTAACCGTTATATAAAATTATTATCACATTCACATGTGTGATTTGCTTTCATAACTTGAATTATATGGGCAATCTAACTGCATTCTCATAGGCTTCATCACGCAGTGAATGCTTTTGGACTCTCAAGATACGTTTATGCTTGTTTTTTTGCAAAGTGAGTGACATGCTCAATAATATCAGCTTGCATATCATTAAAATAACAACTGCGATATTTCCGTCAGCTCTCATTATGAAAGAGGAATCTGTGACGAATCTTGGAAAGGAGTACAACATAAATGTGCATGCAGTACTTTCGGTCAGTAGTTAGATTTACATGTCAAACAATGAATGCATTGTGGATTTGTCTAAGTAAACTTTGCAAAAAGAAGCTGTTTGGTGTGTGAATATTCAGGGCTTTGCCCAAACCTTTTTGAATGCATATGAGCACATACTTTGGTAAAATATTGGAATTAATAGAACTTTGCAAAGAAAAATGCTGAAGCATTACATCTGCAGTGAGTCATTGTTTAATATTCCATTATAAATCTTTTGATATGACTGGAAAAAGGTCCCAGTAACCTCAGTGTCAGTTTTTTTTTTTTTTTTTTTTTTTTTTTTTTTTTTTTTTTTTTTTTTTTTTTTTTTTTTTTTTTTTTTTTTTTTTTTTTTTTTTTTTTTTTTTTTTTTTTTTTTTTTTTTACTTCATACCTTCATGTTCTCAATGAATGAATGAATGAATAAAATCACTGTCAAAACTATATAATTAAATATATTAATTAAACATGTTTTTGAACACATTTAGAGAATTTGACAGTATTACTGTTTGATTTTGCTGGAGTTTGTTGGCGACTGGTTTAGAATCATATTTATTGTGAAAAACATTATACAAATAAATTTGAAATTAAATGATTTGAAAATGTTACTGTGACGAGTGGGGGCGGGGCCGAGAGCCGTGGGGGCTGCCGCTTTACTTTCATTTTGTGTTTGTTTATTTGATTAAAGTTTGGTTTGAATGTTCGCCGGTTCCCGCCTCCTTCTTCCCGTGAATACGAACTACGTTACAGTTACTTTTCAAGTTTATACATGTCACAGATAATATTAAGTCAACCCTATAAAGCTGACATATGCAATATCATTTTTTTAATGGAACAGTTCTTTGAAACTTTAAACAAAAAATAAAAAAATAAAAAAACACCTCAGTTTAATTCTGAGGTGAAAACTGAGCAAAACTATGCAAAAATATTTGGTGCAGTTGCCAAATATGGACAAAAAGTAATATGACAATTTGATAGCTTGTAATTAAAATCCATGAGATCTTTCTAACATGAATGTTCGCCGGTTCCCGCCTCCTTCTTCCCGTGACTACGAACTACGTTACAGTTACTTTTCAAGTTTATACATGTCACAGATAATATTAAGTCAACCCTATAAAGCTGACATATGCAATATCATTTTTTTAATGGAACAGTTCTTTGAAACTTTAAACAAAAAATAAAAAAATAAAAAAACACCTCAGTTTAATTCTGAGGTGAAAACTGAGCAAAACTATGCAAAAATATTTGGTGCAGTTGCCAAATATGGACAAAAAGTAATATGACAATTTGATAGCTTGTAATTAAAATCCATGAGATCTTTCTAACAGTACAGACCTGAAAGTGAACATTTTAGAATAATACTAAAAAGCCTTTTACTTGCTAAAAAAAAAAAGGCATAAACTATCAATCAGATGACAGAAGTCATGTTATAGATGGTGTACAACAGGTGTTTCATGATGTTGATAATTAAGAGGCCTTAGAAATTTGATACAGGCACAAATATGATACAACTGGCTAGTTTAATATTTTCCAGATAATATATTAATAATTTGCTTTAGTACAATGACAGTATAAAAAATTACAATTATTTAATTTAGGAAATAACACTTAACCCTTAAGGAAATAGGGTCATTTTGATTTCATGTTGACTTTAACATTTCATTGTGTGTTTACAATGTAATGCAAGTAATTGTTTGGCTTGTAACTTTTCTTTCATTTGAAAGCAGTGTTTGTGCTAATGATCAGTCAGGCAAATTAGCCTCTAAAGAGATAATGATACAAAATTCAGATTCAATGAAATCTGGATCAATATGCACTTTGATCCTCTTTAGAACTGCTTTCCCCAAGCAGAAATGAATCATTCAAATTATTCATGAGCTTGCCGTGCCAACATGCTAAACATTTGCCACGTGTGATGTTTGCAGGAGAAAGGGAGGGCAAAAACCAACAGCACGCGTCCCGAGATGAGTGCATGCTGGCGGAGGCGTTGGGATCTCTGCTTCTGCTCGCTAGGAAGAGGATTCGAGGTCAGCAAGGAAATCCCATTATTACGGCAAGCCGTGACGGATAACTTTAACCCTACATGCATGTGCTTTTGCGCTTGCTTGTGTCTGTGTGCTTTTTTGCTGTTTGAACACTTGCAGCAAGTGTTTGATTGTGTTTGCCAGCACATGTAAGCTGCCTTTTCCTCGGTCAGAACGTGAAAACACCTGCCACTCTTGGTGCCGCCCAACGGACGTGCTGAATGGGATTGATTGCTAGTCAGTAAGCAGGCAGCGGGTGATCACTGTTATCTGGACGAGGCAGAAGGGCTGGGGGAGGGTGCCTGTACCTAACAGACACCCCAAAGGAAAAACCTCAACGAGAAGAATGCAATGAAAGGCTATGAGTGAAGACCTGAAATTCAGTCCTGAGGAAGCTACTTTGAAACTTTTGCTGAGCTACTTGTAGTACAACTACAGTAAAGCCTTATCAAAAATAGTAAGTTACAAGTAACTTATAAAATGGTAAAGTATGCTATTCCTTTTCCCAGCATTCTTTTACTTGCTAGAAAATCTTGGAATTAATCTTATAGTGTCATAAAGACTTCAAAACTTCACAATTCTGAGCCAGTAAGAAAAACCTAACAACACCTTAGTAACAGAAAAGCAGCAGTTTTTCACATTACTCACATTTTCATTTAAAATCAAAATCTACAGTAGTTTTAATTAAATATGTATCTACATGGTGGACTAAAACTGAAAATCACCCAAATTAAAAAGTGTGATAAACAGCTGGAATTTATTTATGTATTTATTCATTTTTTTTTTCTTTCCCAAATATTCTGGCTGATATCAATAATGTCAGGGTCATGTTAAGTTTCACTGTGTTCATGTTCCTGTCTCCTGTGTTTCCTTTCACTTTAGCTCCTGTCTCCATAGTTACTAATTCCTCCCTGTTTGGGTAACACTGTTATGATAGTTTGATTATATAGTATATTCGTGGCTATAGACTAGGTCTGGCTATATGAGACTATAGTTTGAATTAATCCTTTTTTTGTAGACACATTGACAGTGCAATACAGCATAGCTCTTTCGGCATTAAACTGGACATAGGCATTTGTTTCATGTGTTATAGAATGGAAGATCGGCTTTCAGGGATTGATGTGTTAATGTCACATCAATTTGAATTTTGATTCTGACCTTTTTTTTCCAGAACTGTGAGATATAAACTCGTAATTCTGATGTTTTGTTTCTTGCAATTCTGACTTTTGTCATTCAATTTCAAGTTATAAAGTCAGAATTGTGAGATAAACTGGCAATTGCATGAAAAGTCAGAATTTAAAAAAAAAAAAAATCAGAATTGCAAGAAAAAAAAACGTCAGAATTGCGAGTTTATTTCACACAATTTTGAGAAAAAAAGTCGAAATTGCGAGAAGTAAACTTGAAATTGCGAGAGAAAAAAAAGTCAGAATTGTGAAATAAAAAGATGCCTTTTTTATTTTTATTCAGTGAAACAAGCTTCTATACTATTTAGATTGAATACCGGAGCCATTTGTGTTGTATTGGCACCACAATTGTGACAAAATAAAGCATTAAAAACTAAAGCTACAAGTAAGTTTACGAATCAAAACATTATAATGTACAGTATGAAAAACAGATATTAATTTTGAGATTTGCTAAAGTTAATTAATTATTTATTATTATTATTAAATTAAGTTTTAAATGTTAACTTTAAGTGAGCGTGCAGCATCCTGTTACAACACAACTTTACGGGAAAAAAATAGCTGGTTGTTGCGGCACGCTATTTTTGGAACAGCTGAGCTACTGTCACGCTGCTAAACAAATAGCTACGTTTATAGCATTGCTACTGCAACGCCACTGAAACTCGTGTAAGTTGTTTCTTCCCCTTTCAGAGACCACTGAGAACACTGAAATAACCTGAACTTCCACATTTATAATTATATAGACGTGAACAGCAGTTTCTGACTAAGCGCTCAAGTTCAGAGGTAAACGGGCTGTATCTTTTCGCTGTTGTGCTGTTATTGGCACTCTAGGGTTCCGGGCACAGGAATAATAGGCCAGAAGAACAAATGTACATGCTTCAGTAAGTTCACTGGCTCTTCATTGTCACATGAAGAAAATAACTGGGCGCTCACTTTCAAAACTCCCTTTTCAAAAAGCAGTGATCAACTTTTTTTTAAACTTTTTAACTTTTAAAATGCTCAGTTCTAAGCCAATGTTAAGTAGAAATACAGCACAGCGTTGGATAACCTGAAAATGACACAATGAATGAAGACAAGCTTTAGTAGGTCAGCTGATGTCTTCATGGCTCACTGGAGTCCCACGGTGCTTTGGAAAAAGATTTGGCCATAATTAGAAGTTTGATATATAGCAAGTCAGTGAACCTTTTTAAGATTATAACCTTTACCGTCATATAATACTCACTTAAAGTCTTATAAACACTAATGATTAAAAAACATTAAGTTTAATTTAAAAATATCTATTCTTACTGTACAATATAATGTTTATAGTTTTTTGTGCATAAAATTGTCATATTTTCAATTGCCATAACCACTGTACACACATTCTGTGGCCCTTAGTCTGTTTTTGGCTTCTGTGAATTTAAAGGTGTGTAAATATACTGAAAAAAAAGTAACATCCAAATTACCTGGTTTTATTCACATAAAAAATATTTTACATTTAACTCCGAATCAACCTAAATCCATTCATTTATACCATAATAATAATAATAATAATAATTGTATGGGTAAAATCAGGTAGAAATATCTCTTTAAGGTAACAATTGCAAGTTACCACTTTTTACAGTTTATCTTCTGTGCCATTAGTGTACGAAATATTGTGTCACTAAATAATGACTGGTTTCAAACAGGTTTCTCAAATACTTCTGTCTGGCACTGGTCAAACAATCAAGTAGTTCCTTTCCAAACCCATGCAATTGGCAATATTGCTGTGTCAGGCTGTGTCTGTTTCAACCTTTGTGCATTGCAACAAAAATTCACAATGAAATTATATACGGCGAAAATCATATGATCCCATGAAGTTTATAAGGCAATAACACATGGGAGACTGACATTTGTATGACTGCCTTGTTTAAAGGAAAATTTATATCAGCACATTCTTCAAATTTGTGAATATATTTATACAACGATTTGGCTTTTGGTCTATTTTTACTGGGAATTAACTGAGATGAAGCATTTGAGAATGCATCTTGTAAACTGTTTGATAAGGTTAGGCATCATGAGGAGCTCGGTCAATACTGAGCTTAGAAAAGGTCTTAGATTTCAACCTTACAGGCTGCTGAGGTTTTGGATCAGCGCACAGGTGCTAATCACCAAATCACTTTGTGCTGATCTACAAATCGCTCCCAGATTTTACTCACGGCTCACTGTTTCTTTCAAAAGCAAGCACTAGGCTCGAATTTCGAAGATCTCTCTGCCCAACAGTATTCCTCGAACCCCTAGAGGGACTAGAGGGGGTTGTGTGGAGATTAAAAAACTGTCAACAGGGGTTATTTTTGGAGCTGTATGGGAGGGAAATGGCCCAGGAGCTTGCCTTGCGCTCTCCCTCTTATTGCCAGTGTGTTGTGGTTTGTTTGAGTTGGCATATGGAGTGCCAGCAGCAGTCAAGCTTGACTGCCTCCTCCAGAGACCACCAAGATAATGCAGACCTCATCATGTGGGGGTGGCAACCATCTGTCATTTATGGCTTTAGATTAGAGTGACATAGATGAGGGGCCATAACATCAAAAATTTCAGAATGGCATTAGCTGTCTTTTTATAATAATAAAGAAAAAAGCCTCATTAAAAAAGAAATTCTTCAAACTAGTCTGGCATAATCTAAAGTACAATTTAGCATACTTTTAAAATGAGTACTTATCATGGAAATAATATATCTTAAAAATATACTTAAGTGTGAACTGAATGTAATGTCCTTGGACACTTAATTGCTTTCTATATACGATTAAATGAAAATGTATTACAGTTTAAATTTAGATTAAATGCAATGAGCTGAACTTTAGAATGCTTTTTTACCATTTAAGTAGGACTTAAGTACATTGTTACATGTAATTTCATAATGATATTTATTGTGTTTGAAATATAAAGTGAACACTATGGGGAAAATTAAAACAAGGCAAACGTTTCGGTCACATGTTGACCATTTTCAATGCCAAGCTAACAATGTTAGAACTAGGAGCCATGTTCTCCTAGTTCTCCTAGTTCTAACATTGTTAGCTTGGCACTGAAAATGGTCAACATGTGACCGAAACGTTTGTCTTGTTTTTACTCAGTAAATTGATAATATTGCTTTCATCTCGCTTGTTGACTCTTTGATGTTTGAGTGTGCGGACTTTTTTCAAGCTCTTCACCTTTGGGAAACTTTTTTGGTCTACGCACCTCAGTTGGATTATTTTGAAGGCGCGGTGAGTCTCTGGCTGCTTCTTTGAAAATTAAAACAAAAAATAAAAAATAAGGTAAAAAATCAGCAGTTGTAGTTGCCAGAACTTTACCGTAAAAAAAAATATGGTTGCAACGGTTTAGGCTTTACCGACTGAACTTTAATTTACAGTAAAAACCTGTATTTCATTAACTTGTATAATGTTAATATACCAACCTACTGAAGTACTAAAATCAGTTTTGTGCCTTTATAATACACTGACAACCACCAAAAAGCACAGGTGGTGAAGAGAATGCCACATGATGAATCAAAGCTCATCACAAGTAGCTTTTCCACAAGATGAGGTAAATACTAATATATAGGTGCATGGCCTATGTTGTATCCATATCCTAATCCCATGCTTTTAGTCTGTACAGTTATGACAGTAGCATTGTGTCTGAAGGGGAACAGGTATCCGATCGCTGGCCCTTGTGACCGCTTGCTGACACAGCGCTTTAGTTAAAACCGATGGAATGGCCAGTAAAAGTCTGCAAGAGAAGATAAGAGTCAATGACAGACCCTCTGCAGCCCAGTCAATGATCATGGTTAATTATTCAACCTTTTCCCTCGCAGAATGACCCGCAGTGTGAATTCCTTTTCACACTGCTTCAGTCCAGCAAATGATTACATCCCTCACTATAAAATAGGGTTCATTTATACCTGAGACAAAGAGAATGCTAAAGCAAGACTACAAAGGCTGCAAAGCAGGAGGTAATTCATTATAATAAAGTATTAAGTCTAACAAAAATGAATGAATGCTGTCCTCAACTACACATTTGTTTCAAGTGTAAATGATGACTTGAGCCTTCAAGTTTCACATAGGACACAAAAGCACCATGAATGTATTATTAAAGTGGTCCATATTATTTGTACGCTATTCACAGTTTCCTGAGCTAAGATTTTCAATGTATGAGGGCTTAATTTTTGGCCTGTTTGTTTGGTCAGTAACAGTTCCTTCATAATCTCTTCATGTGCTCTTTCATATTCCATTTTTTATGTTGTTTTTATGTCTGTTAATCACATGTCTGTTAGTCTTTGGAAAACTTGGAATATGGACTAATTGGTCTTATGGACTAATTTTATGGTGCTTTATATCCCTTTACCCTACTTAAAAATAAGTACACTTAAAATAAGTACACTAGCATAATTTTATGCACTTATAGAAATAATATACTTTAAAATAATATACTTAAGTGTGAAATGAATGTAATGATTTTGGACACTTAATTTCATGTTATTTACAATTAAATTTAAATGTATTATATATTTTAAATATATTAAATGCAATTAGTTACACTTAAAGAGTGCTTTCTAACACTTAAATAGACTTAAGTAAATTTTTTATATGTCATTTCATAATTCTATTGTCTTTGAAATATATTCCTAGTATACTGTTGAATGTACTGACAACTATTTAATTTCTATTGAAAACGGTTTGTTGTGCATTTGAATATATTTGTAATTACACATTTAATTTATGTCTGCCTTCACTACAGCACTTTAGACTATGGCTAACCTACTGCTTATGTGGCTAATGCTATAAACATGAATATTGCTACAGTACAGTATATTATAATTATTCATTTTTACAAAGTACAAGTACAAAGACTGCAAAAATAAAGCAGCCAGTAGTTGATCATTGAAACACTTAGGGGGGAACTGAAAACTTTCAGGCACCTAAAAGTTAAGGAGAATAAACTACTTAAGAATAGTGCTCCCTTTTCAACTCAATGCTTTTGATATATAAAAGCTAATTAATGATAACAATTTTCTGAACCACAATTAATCATGCTGAAATCTTTCTAAAACAATTCTTCCTAAGATCAGCGGCTTTTAAAGTGTAGCTTTAGCGGTTGAGCCTTGGACTACTTTAGGTTTAAAGCAGTGGTTCCCAACACTGGTCCTGGAGGCACCCCAACACTGCACATTTTGCATGTCTCCTTTCTCTGACACACCAATTTCAGGTCTTGAAGTCTCTACTAATGAGCTGATAACCTGAATGTGTTTGATTAAGGAGGCATGCAAAATGTGCAGTGCTGGGGTGCCTCCAGGACCAGTGTTGGGAACCACTGGTTTAAACTAAAGTAATCAAAGTTCAAATGTAAACTAAAGAAGCAACATCAAGCATTTATTTGACAGGTTAATGAGAAGAACTTGATCAACTATCGCACGTTGGCAGGCCATTTCAAGTACCTGCCTCATCTCTAAGGGGCAATGAGTATATCGACTTCAACGGTTCTGTCCGGCCCAGCCAGACCCTGTGAACACTGGCCCATTGTCACTGTGCTCCTCCTGGGGACTCACTGGTTCAGAGTGGTGGAGTCAGGACACGGGAGAGCAGCCTCTGGTCACAATGCTCAGCATTCAGAAAGAGACAGAGAGAGTTAAATAACCGAAGGGGACTTTACCCAAAGCCCACACATTTTACGGCTATGGGAAAGAGGAATTTGGGACATTGATTTTATAGTGGATTTTGGGACTGATGAGTAAGAAGAAGAATACATATTATCACAGACAAAAATTCTAGTCACAACAAAAAGTAATGTTCATCTCTAAATGCATAAATCTAAGTTTTGAAGAATTCTGAGAGGTGTGTTCCGAA
Source organism: Sinocyclocheilus rhinocerous (assembly GCF_001515625.1). Taxonomy (NCBI): domain Eukaryota; kingdom Metazoa; phylum Chordata; class Actinopteri; order Cypriniformes; family Cyprinidae; genus Sinocyclocheilus; species Sinocyclocheilus rhinocerous. The sequence goes on along the minus strand of NW_015662004.1, from coordinate 230,843 downwards.
ATTCCAAATTGTTTACAGCAATTTCTGGGATTGTCAGATGGAACAAAGGCTAGTGTTTTTAGAATACTGTCTCATGCCTGAACGCCCACTTCCCCTTTGTTCCTGTGTGGTCAACAAGCCAAAGAGAGGTCTTTACTGTATAACAGACAGCAAAGGGGCTGACTGTGGAGCGGTAAGACAATGTTTGGCACAATGCTGGGGAAAAATCATTATTAACAACATCTGCCTGACTCTCCTACATGTCAAAAAACACCTGCGTTTTGCTTTCCTCTCCAGATGAGACAGCAAAAGCTGGAAAATGCTGTATGTGACACCTACAGCAAGTCTGAGCAACATGCTAATTAAGCCCAAATGCGGCGGTGTTAAAATCAGAGCTGCGAGCAAAATGTAGAAGTGCTTTGGCCAACTGATTTTTTGTGCTAGCCTTACTGCAGGTCTACACATTAGCAAACATTTAACCATTCTGACACTTGTTATGTTACACAGCCTGTGTAACATAAGCCTGTGCCTGTGGTATAATGATACCATACTATTAGTTACCGTGGTTACTCATCATAATACAAGTCAGAGTTCATGGAATGGAATTATATGTGCCGCTTGAGGCCAAAACCTGGGTTTGAATTTCCATTGTGTTGCTGCATTGATCACTGATGGAAGCTTATTTTCAACACTCTTTTATACAACCTATGCTTATACACTTTTACCATCGCACATGTTTTTGTTTTTTGATGTAAACTTGCTCAGTGGGTCACCTGGTACAGCATTGCACTTGCGATGTCGAGTCCTGTGAAACACCAGTCACATTAAAAGTGTTTAAAGATTTGTAAAAGCAAATTAAAATTGCATGGTTGCTTCAGAAAAATTATAGTTTTGGTTCATTTTCCTAAAAGAGAAAGACTGTAAATTTAACTTATTACTATTTGACCTTCAGGCCAAATGGCTAAATGTAAGCTAACAGATATAGACCGTAAGTCACCGTAACTGCAAGGACATCTGGTGTATTACTGTCTCTAGAATTGAGCCATATACATGCGTTTGTTTGTCTGCGAAAGCCAAGTCAAACAAGTCAAAAAGATCGAGCTCATATTCTGCATAAGAATGAATGTATAGGCCTACATATTGTGAATGAATTTAATGAACTTTGTTACACTTTTCTGATAGCATTGCATTATATTATACTGTAATCAAATGCATTTGATTTGAAACTTAAAGTTTTTATTACAGCCACAGTTTAAATGTTTATATTTCAACAACAAATTGTAGTAGAAACATAATTATCCTGTATTATATTTAAAAAGAAGATATAAAAACTGCCCTACGTGCAATTTAAATATTTATACACAACTCAGTTTTTTTATTTAAATCAATTTGATTAATTAATTGATTATTAAATCAAATGTATTTTCAAAAAGTCATTTCGGCTAATGACTGCCGAGGTTTTAGTATTACTATTAGCAGTACTAGAATTTAAGAGATTTTTTTTTTTTTTTTTTACTTACAGGAATCTCTCATATTAAGGTTCATAAGTTTATTTTGGCTCTTTTATTCCTTTAAACTCACTGAACTGCAGGAATAATTTCCTGTGCTGGTACCGACAGCAGTGAGGATACAGCCATGAAGCAATCCAAGAAAACATCTCCTGTGTCCTCTCTCTGCCCTCCAACTCATTAACGTTTACGGTACAGCAGGAGAATGTTAAAATAAGATCAATTTAATGTGTCAGAACTTAAACTGTGGCACACGCACACAAAATTTCACACAGGCTGAGCTAGTTTCCAACTCCTGACTGCTGTGGTTTGCTAATTAAAAAACCCTGGTAAATGAAACAAGCAGAAGCCTTCGAGTCAACACAGGTCATGTTCAAGCAAAGGTTCATTTAAGTCCACAGACCAGGTTCAAATAAATCTGGAGCTCCTGCATCAATTTACTTTTGTGGGGGTCCTGTTTCTACATTAAAGGATTAGTTCATTCAAAACAAAAAAATCTGTCATCATTTACTCACTCTCAATTTACTGTAAACATGTATGGCTTCCTTTCTTCCTTTCATGAAAAAATAAGATATTTTGAAGATTGTCCAAGCTGCAATCGGCCGATATTCTTTATGTGTAGGCTATATTATAGTACAGTATAGTCAAAAGTTTGGGCACACTTCCCATATATATATTAGGGGTGCTACGATTGATCGGCTACCGATCACTATCGGCCGATAATCACATTGGGATGTTTGATCGGCGGTCTCTAAAAAGGCCGATCTCAAAAAAACGATCTCAAGCTGATGACGCTGCTGTGAGAGGTTTGGCACGACATGCAGCGGCCCCGTCTCAGTCTCTGTCCCATGCGGGTCAAATAATTATAATGCTGAAGGTGAGGTACTCACCTTCATATTTCTTCATCAAATAACTTATAAAGTTATTTGAAAACCTTGTGTGAGACGTAATTTCACAAACAGCGTGAGTGAATCACCGCGCGTGCTCTCTCTTTCTCTCTCAAAATACGCAAATGGCTTCAAATCCCCACATCGCGTCTGTCTAAACGAGCTGCACGCTGCACAGTTAACACAGGAATTGCCACTTACACAATTGAGGCAGTGTCATATGCGTATGTGGTGTGTATTTTTTCCATGCTCATGTTAACGGATTAATAAAGTGTGCACATTGCACACGGTTGCGTCCGGCAGTGTGTTCCAGTAGCGGTGCGTCTGCAGCAGTGCAGAGATCGTTTTGTTTGCTGCGCTGCAAGCGCTGAATTAAAGTAACAGCGCATTGTTTGCAGTAAATATGAACATGGATTGACACGAAAAAGTAGTAATTACACCATAAAGGCATATTATTAAAGATTATATACATATCTACTGAGTTTCACAGTCAACACATATGTTTTTTTGGCTAGGTTTAAAGGGAAAGAGCACTTTTAGATAAACAAGGCAATAATAGATGGCACTCATGGAGGTAGGAAAACAAAGTTCTTTATGAACCGCAGGATTGGTTGTAATAAAGATTTCAATGCAAAAGGAAAGGCAGAAGAGCTGACTATTTCTGTCAATGGTAAGTTCGTGATAACGTAAGAAAAGTAGTTTCAATGTTTGAACAACTTGCTTGCTTGAACAACTTAGAAGTAAATGCAAAAGTAAAAAGCATTGAATAATGATGTGTTGCTTATATTTGTGTTTTAACATGTCTGTGAAGTACTGCTTTCTGTGATCGGCGATCGGCCTCAAAAATCCTGATCGGAGTACCCCTAATATATATATATATATATATTCAATGAGTTAATCAAATGTATTTAATAATCAACATTTAAATTGTGAATAAATATTTAAATTGCTTACTTAAATAAGGCTATTTTATATCAACTTTTTGCTTACTTAAGGCTATTTTATATCAACTTTTTAAATATAATATAGGATAATTATGTTTTTACTACAATTTGTTGTTGAAATATAAACATTTAAACTGTGACTGTAATAACTTTTACGTTTCAAATCAAATGCATTTGATTACTTTACAGTATAATATAATGCAATGCTATTAACTAACTATTAACTATGACTTTTGCCTCAGTAAACTCCAAATTTGCTGCTTTTTAATAGTTAATAAGGTAGTTGTTAAGTTTAGGTATGGGGGCAGGATTAAGGGATCTAAAATATGGTCATGCAGAATAAGGCATTAATATGTGCTTTACTAATAAACAGCCAATGTGCTAGTAATATGCATGCTAATAAGCAACTACTTAATAGTGAGAACTGGTCCCTAAACTAAAATGTTACCAAAATAAAAGTTTTTGTTTTTTTTATGTTTGTGTAAACTATTCCTTTAGGCATAAAAATAAAAATGTAAAGGAAATCTACATGTGACACCCACTGATAGACATGACAAGATTGGTAGCTCAATTTGTAGCGTGAAAAGATTGTGACAAATGATATGAATTCATGAAGGATGTTTTGGTCAAAGAAGCTACTGAACTAAACAGGAAGTCTTAACCAGTGAAAATGTCTGTGCGAGAGCAATGCATCAAAAGTGTGGAATGGTCCCTCTTTATGAGCGTTCCTGAAACACAGCCCATTAGCTAAAGGCCTCATACTTCACATCATACAACAAAAACAGCTTATCCCAGAGCAGACGGCCTAAAACCACAAACAAGACAATAAATTCCCTCCTCTCCACAAATGTATGCCTTTGACACTTCAAAGAAACTGTGACCATCAGTTTCTTACTTTCTTTTTGCTACATGACACAAAAATAACTAAGCTGAATTCTGTATCCCGGCCTAAACTTTCAGGAATACTCCTGGTTCAATACAAGTTAAGCTCTATCAATAGCATATTGACAGCTGAAATGATTTTGTTATGCTATAATGTTAAGTACAACAAAATAATTTTTTCAACAGAACTTAACTCGCATTGAGCTCAGAACAAGAATGAAGCAAGTGAACGGTGCTTCCTTTTTCCTGCCTGGAAAAGGGATGTTGAAAACTCTGGAGCTGTACACCCTTTTCCAGATTTACGCAGATACTGCATGATTGTCTAAAAGGTGATGATAATGATTCCCTCCTTTTTTCCCCTTTAACTTTAAACTGTTTATATATATATAAATAATTCTTCCTCCTGAGGATGCACGATATTCAAATTCTGCCTTATATAGGACAAGCCACTAATTATTTTTATGCTGTGCCCAAGAACAAATAAATGGTCAATATTAAAATTGTATGCTACTTTTTTTCTAAATAAATTGGAAATAAAACACTAAAAACTAAAATCAGTAGTTTAAATGCTACAAATGAATTTAGGCAAAAAAACATACTTTAAAGTATGAAAAATGTATATTAATTTTGACATGCAAAAATTACATTTAACAGTGGTACTAAGTCGTTAGGATTTTTAAAGATTAACTGGTTACACTTTATTTTAAGGTGTCCTTTTTACAGTGTAATTATTAGGGCTGGGTTTTGACACAAATTTCACGACTCGATTCGATTCTCATTCACAAGATTGCAATTTGATTCGATTCGATTCAATATCGATTATTTTGGATATATATCAGGTACAGTACATGCCAACCAAATTTTCTCAAGGGGAAAAAAATTTCTCAACTAATGCTGTAAAATATACATGAGAGTCAGTTGGTACTACATTACTATAATACTGAAGGTTAAAATTAACTGATTTGTTAAGATTTCACTTAATGAAGTTTTTAAAGTAATAAAGTTACAATTACATAATAATATTTCTACTTCAATTCGTTATTTTTTTTAAATATAAACATTTAAATGGTGGCTATCATAAAAAAATATAAATTAAATTTTGAAGAACAGTTAAAGTTATAATGAATATACTATATGGTGCATATATTTAGCAAAATGCTCCTCTCTACAGTTTATTTTTCTATCTAATGAGTTTATGGTCACCGAATGTTTTTCTGAGGTAAATGTGACATATAAACATTTAAATGGTGGCTGTCATAACTTGATGGATTTATTCAAGCATAAATTAAACATTGAAGAACAGTAAAATTTATAATGAATATGTTATATGGTGCATATATTAAGCAAAATGCCCCTCTCTACAGTTTATTTTTCTATCTGATTAATGAGTTTATGGTCACCGAATATGTTTTTCTGAGGTAAATGTGACGTTACGTGTATTGTTTACAAGACGTTATATTGACGTCTTTGCGCGACAGAAACACTGATTGAGCGATTACATGAGACAGGATACGGATTGTAAAGTTGTACTCTTTCTTTTAACTTACCTTCGGATGTTTAGTCATGTTTATTTTGTGCTGAAACTGGTATTAATGTGGAGGAGATGATTAGTTCACGTGCGCCTCGAGCTGCAGCGTCTGTTGAACTGAGGCGCTACAGTGATCTGTCACGCCACATTAAACAGCGCCAAAACGGCATTTATTTTTTGAATACTGCAATACAATGGACAGAATTTGAAATCTGAGACTTTGTTTCATATTAAAAGTACCATATGGGACGTTCCATCCCCTTCAACGTTCCGTCCATTAACTGAAAACAGGCAAGACTAATTGATTCTTGGGATTTAAGAATCGATATCGTTCCGTAAAAATTGATTAATATCGAGATATCGATATTTTTTACCAGCCCTAGTAATTAAACATTTAAGTACTGAGTAATATTAATTAACTACATGTACTTACCATATGGTTAGGGTTAGGTTTAGAAACTGCAAGTTCATCATCTTCAAGAACAGTGCTGTTATTAGTGAGAAATGACATGTAGCTTTTAAGTTCCTAAACTATTTTACTGATAAAATCGTCAGAGCAGTGCTGACAACACGTTTCTCTGCATGTATGTTTCTGTGAGTGTGTGTCTGTACTGTAAGTGTGCACATTTGTAAGGGAGAGCGAACAGGATAATAAAATATGCTTTCCCTACATAATAAAACGCAATTTTGTGGCAAAAACATGGCAATTTGGCATTTTTTTATCCTGTTGTTTACTATATTTGCTTGGTTAGTGTCGTTGTGAGTTTTGCACGTTCGTCAGCCAATCAGATTCAAGCATTCAACAGCCCCGTAGTATCAGGAGGCAACACCACCACTTATAGTACAGTAGGGCTGTCAAAAAATTATTCGAATTTCGAATATTCGTCGAATTTAAAATAAAAATCCACATTCGAATGCAAAAACGTTGCATTCAAATTTTAGGTGTGCGTTAAGGAGTCAGTATCAGTGGCGCACGAGATGCGATGACGATGTAAGTGTCATTGCATTATAATGTTTTTGTTAGCCTATCCAGTTGAAGCCACTAAATGCGGCGCTGCTGCATTGTTAATTACAAATATTGCGGGGAAAAAAGAACATCAATGCAGAGAAGATCTTGTTTACATCAAAACTGAAACCAAGCCGTTCACACAGAACGCATATTTATCACATTTTCTAGAGGGACATCTATCACCGTTGCACTCG
>NW_015662004.1:214120-223638 GCF_001515625.1 Sinocyclocheilus rhinocerous | reverse complement strand
TGTGTAAGAGCACACTTAATGCAGTTATAATCTCAGTATATCTGAGTGTCTTTATTAAAGAGGATATGTAATCCTACTAACGATAATCCTGCTTCACTCATGCTCAACGCGACAGACTGAAGTCTTAAAGAGAACCCACATCAGCTATCGTAGGTTGCCTACAGACACAGAGGGCTGAGATTATAGAGCGACAATAATTATCCAGCGGAGGCTGCCCTAATTTCCCTTCCAACCCACTCCTCGTGGAGCACAAACCAAACTAAAACACACACGCTGTTTCTTTGTTGTCCGCTCATGCGTGAATCTGTAGATGTGCCCTGATCTCTGTAGGGAAGCACTACTGAATCTCCACTCGCAGCTGTGCAGTGTGAAAACAGCCTCATCCTTTGGGAGGTAACATGTTCTCTTTCCCTTTATACCCTGGAAAACTCTGCAGTGTGTGAAACAAAGCCTCAACCTTTTAAAAGGTTATTTTGGAGAGAAATCTACCCAAACTATGTGTGTAGTTTGTATATATATATATATATATATATATATTACATGAAGATAATTGTAGTAATATAATCTAGATTACTAATTTTAGGTAATGTGTTCTGACTACTTTTGGATTAATTTTAGATTACTTGTTTATAGATCTAAATGGGATTACTGTTATAAAAATTAAATTGTAAAAAATTGGTCGAAAAATTATTTGAAATATTAACTTTAAATCTAAAAAAAAGGGGGACTTCATGTAAATATTTTAGGTTTGACTGACAAACCAGTTTGGGAATCTCTGCATAAATGCATAATTTTGTTTATCTCATACATGGTATAATTAACTGATACATGATAGATAGATAGATAGATAGATAGAAATAATATATAAAATAAGAGCTTAAATGTCACTTCTTTTACACAATTTCAACTCAAAATTCCCTAAAAACAATCTGATAGAAAATGTACGTTTCCCTACTGTTAATCAATCAATCAATCAGGTGTTGGTATAAGCCAGCATACTGTTGCCATAGTAACCTCTTCAGACCAATGTGACTTCTGTTCACAAGCATCTATTAGGTTAATATGTGTTCTGACCTGTACTCTAACTATTGCGTATTGTGTGAACATTGTTGAAACGTTCATAAGAATTCAAACCGATTAAACCTCCGTAACTCGCACCCTGACCTTCCAACAATCCGTATTCACAATGAACCACAATGTCATGTTAGTCACTCCAGCAAACATAAAAATGATTTCCGGAAAAGTCCACATTTTCATGCTCAAAAGTGTGTGACAGCGACGCACAGCTTCAAAACGTCCTGCAGCTCTGGGCTCATCGATCAAGCACAGCTGACAGCGGTGACGCAGCGATACGGAGCAGCCATTCATGCTGACCTACAGAGGTTCAGAGGTGACAACATACTCGGCACAGATGGAGAAGAAAAGGAAATCACAAATGAGTCATTGGTGGAATGAAGAAGAACAAACTCATACACACGTTTACTTTAAAGGGGTCATATGATGCTGCTAAAAAGAACATTATTTAATACTACAGCGTGAATAAAAGTTACGCCTTCTTTCTTTGTGTGAACATTTGGGCGGCGTTATGCAAATCTTCCCAAATAGTGACGTAGACATGTGGGCGTGTTAGAACGAGCCGTTTTAGGTAGGCGTGGTTAACTCTTAACTTTTATAAAGAATATCTCTTTGGTTTTGAGACTTTAGTGTTTGCAACTTTACAGATCTTCTTTATGCACCAAAAGCTTGTAACACTCCAAAGAGAAAGGAAAACTTGAAATCGCATCATATGACCCCTTTAAGAAAAAAAGAGGAAGGGTGGACTGATAGGGAATTCAGACATTGTGATATACCGAGCACTGTGTACCAAAGTTACAAAGAGTGTGAATTGCTTGCCCTTTGGATGTAGCAACAAAAAATCTAGTGACTATACTCCAATTCGAAATTTTACAAGCCATAGTCATTCAGTAGAAATGTGACTGCAGTGACATTGCTACACATTAACTTTGATGTTAAATCCCATAGACTTGCATTGAACCTGAGCCATATCTAGAGACCAGAATATTCTAGTGATTTTGTGCAATCCTAAACAAACCAGCCACCACCCAGAACTTAGCAACTGTATAACAAGCCCCAAGCACCCATTCACATCTCTCTAGCATTGTGGCACCAAGTTTTGGCCACGCACAACACACTTTTTGTATTTACACTTTGTATTTAACATACTCTCAGTAAATGCAAACTTGACAAGTACACTCTAAAAAATGCTGGGTTGTTTCAACCCAACTTTGGGTCAAATATGGACTAACCCAACTGTTGGGTTCAATTTTTTTAATTACATTTTTAACCCAAAAGTTGGATTAGTCCATATTTGACCCAAAGTTGGGTTGAAACAACCCAGCATTTTTTAGAGTGTAACAATACCTTAACAATTACTGACACCCTACACCATATGTCAAAAAATGACATGCTTTCCTCTATGAAACAATGCTTCCTTGTGCCATTATTTGGGTGTTGCCAAAACATGAGTCACTTAGAACATTTGCTTATTTTCTCTGAAAAACCTGCTCAACTCACCATCTTTGTCAAAAAAAATCAGCAATGGATAAACAGGACTGGAGCGGTTTGAATTGGCGGTGAATTTGTACAACCTCATTTGTTCGTTTTTGTACAACCAGATCATGCCCCACTGACGATTAGCTTTAGGGGTGGAGGTTCATGCTTTTTTTAATTACAAACTTACTTTTCAAGGCTTGAAAGCAAACATATCTCTCTTTTCCCATCCTTAATCATGACTTGCCCAGACAAATGTTGTTAAATCTGATGATTCCAGTATTAGAAACCACATCAAAGATGAGGATTTTTTTCCAGCTATACAACTTTATATCACAAACCCCAGGGAATTTAAAGCTGGAACTTGGGAGCTGGAACATGCCTCGGTACTGTATTCAACACAGAGACTCAAACTGGCTGTAAGTTCTAGTAAGCTCTCGATCTGCTGGGTCGGGTCAGTGTGTTTGTTTTGAAAGGTAATGGAAATTTCAGGCAGGGTGTGTAACTGTGGGTCACTGCAGGAGATCAGTGTGACAGTGTGATGCACTTGTGAAGTGTTGGTAGTTAATGTGAGGAAGTATTCCTGGTTATTATACCAAAACACCTGTGTAAACCTGAAGGGAAATGACTTCGTACATCCACTAAAATAACCTTGTTGCTTTATAGCAATTGTAAAATAGCTCTGGAAAAAGATACTTGAGAATCCAAATACTTTTGGGGGCTACTAGATGTAAACTATTCCAATTAATAACAGGCTTTTTTTCTCCAAACACACATCTTAAGCTCTCTACTCTGTCTTGATGTTAAGTAACAATCACTGACTCTTTAAGGACTATATATTAATCAAAAGCTTTGTTTATTAATCTGTAACAGTGTGTTTATTACACAAGACAACGAAACAAAGTACATGCCCCCCACATTCGTAAGCAAAGCAAAGATATCTTACTTTTCAGGGCTTGAATTAAAGCTTTCCCATCCTTAATCAGCTCCTTGATGAACTTATTGGTCTTCTCTAATTCCAGTTCATGAGACTTCAGCCTCTCTCGGAACTGAGGGCTGTCCAAATAGCAGTCGCTGAACTCTAACGCAGGCAATCCCATACTTACTCCAGCTCCACAGCCCAGGACAACAGTGTAATGCAATGCAGATGCAAGTTAAATGCAACTTTAACTAATTATAAAAGGCTCAGAAGTAGAAACTACATAGCTGTAGTCGGAAACGGATGCTTTCTACCAAAAAAATTTAAAATAAAAATCACAAATGCATCTTTTCTACAATGCCACTGCGCAGAAAAAAAATGTAATTATTTTGCAGCGATCTGTCAATCAAGGAAATCCACAGAAGACCCGTGCGCTTCTCATTACGGCACGGTGATGATAAAACAAAACGCGGTAATTGCGGACTCCTGCTTGGGCGTTTTTAAACGCGTCTGTACCAACCTACCATGAAGCGGATAATCCTGTGATTGACACGTCGTTCAGCCAATGGCGTTGCGGGATTCCGAAGCGGGCTGTGAACGCGATGCGCAAGCTTTGTGTGCGACAGGATAAGAAGGTGATTGGATAGTTGGCCGATAGCGATGACGTCACAACAATGCGGGGATTTCATGTTAGTTCATTTCATATGTGATGCACCTTCTGTAAAAATGAAAGTGAAGACATTGGTCATTTAGCCTATGTTTTTTCATGTAGTGTTTCATCACTGTTCTGGAATGTTTTGAGTTCCTATAGTTTTTCTGAAGTTAATATGAACTGTAATTTACGCATTAAGGATGTAAAAAAAAAAAAAAATCTTTAGAATCTACTATTAGCCTAACTTTCTTATCTTTGTGGCAAAATTTTTATTTTCACAAACAAAAATTTCTTAAGAAAATACCCACTCTGATAGATTTCTTATGTGAAGTAGAACAATCAAATCACTCAGAATAATTAATAATAAAACATTTACTTATTTTTTTAAAGAAATATGATGAGATCTTTCATGTACCATGATTGATACCTGTTTTGCTGTGCCTTTTTTCTCTTCCTTTTGTTTTGTTCCTTCCTTCTTGGTTTATGTGGGAATGATACATTATGCAAAATTGATTGTATTTGTGTAATATGTACTTTTGCTGTAAATGTTCTAGATTTCCAAAATGTGTGTTTGCACTATTGTTATGTTTTTTAAAAAACTTACATTTGTACATGCATATTTTGCAATAAAAAAGTTCAGTTCATACATTTCTCCTACTGTATAAACTGTGTATTAATCCTGAATTAAAAGATCTACACTGTAAAAAGCTGCAATTGTTATCCTAAAGAGCCATTTCTAATTCCAACTTCTAAGATTCCAGTTTCTTTTTTGGGTATAAATGAATGTTTATCTATCTATCTATCTATCTATCCTGTCTGTCTGTCTGTCTGTCTGTCTATACAAGAAGTTAACAAGGGCAATGGGTGCCACCAAAATGTAACCCAAACCAACAAAAATGCACCATGAATTTGAAATTTAGGAACAAAAATGCCCCATAGTATTTTTATAGTATAGTAGCCTACTTTGCAGAGACAATTTGGGGGGGAAAAAGGTTCATTCCTGCCCATACCACTTATCTTTGTAGTTTATGAGCACCAGGTCAGTTGAGAAATACTGGAAGTCAGGCATAAACTTGGGTTATTTTTTTGCAACTATCCAGAATTCCTTGCTCCCATTTTGCTCCAGGGTTTGTTCCACTTTTGCTGCAAATATATTTCAGTCAGTCTTGTTCAAACATGTCAGTATCTCTTCAAGCCATTTTAAGCAACGCTGATAATGAAAAACAGATATTTATTCAGCTGAATCAAGAACAAATGCCATATTGCCATTGCTGTTGAGGAAGTTCACTTTGGTGTTGCCATAGTTGCAAAGAAACTAAAAAAAGATACAATTGCATTAATAATTAAATGCTGAAATCGCACCAAAGAGGGGCAGTACATCAAAGAAATGTTGCACTGAGAAAGTTCAACATGGATTTTTTCATGTAACTGGACGAGACATACATGACATTTGTTGTGCTGTGGGTCCTTTTTTTGCCATCCCCAAATTACCTAACCCAGTGAAGAGCAATGCTTACGTACAAGATGTATGAATATATTAGTTAAGAGAAACATGTTGAGTGTTGCCCAGTTCCTACTCCCAAATGCCCCTGGCTGATAAATTCTCAAGCTGCACAGTATTGTATCACTTATCAGGCATCACATGAACACCTGCCCCATAGGCATGAGAACCTCAGTGTCATAAGAACGGCCTCATATCGTTTTCATTCCAGCTGGTCTTTCTGCTCATGAAGTGGTCCAGCACAACTATCTCTGACATGGACTATACTGCCACCATGTGTCCGAAAAGGGACATGAATTAATGTTTTAATTGCAGTAACATTGTTTATACTTTTTTTTTGCCTTTTAAAACTCCTAAACAGAAATATAAAATTAAACATATTTCTCTAAACTAATTTCAGATTGTCAAAACAATTAACACATCCATTAAACAGATTTTTATTTTGCCATACAGCACCACAAAAGGGCCAGATGAATAAAATATATAAAATGAATTTTGATTATATATACAGCTATGGAAAAAATTAAGAGACCACTTGAAAACAATCTGATAACATTTCTTCCAAATGTCATAGAATAATATTGTTATTTAGAACTGTATGGTTTGTTAGGATCGGACAATATTTGGCCGAGATACAACTTGAAAATCTGGAATCTGAAGGTGCAAAAATTCAAAATATTGAGAAAATCAACTTTAATTTTTACCCTTATTTTGAAAATACCAGTATATTTTAATATTATATATATATATATATATATATATATATATATATATGTATAATTTATGCCATAAATATATGTGTTATAAAAAAAATACTAACCATTTAATTCTTATAGGACTAAAAGTCCAGAAGAGATGGGTGAGAAATGCTGGAAATACCGTGTTCAGCTCCTAATGTGACAGTTCTCTGTGAGGCAAAATAGCTTTCAATTGTTTATGTCACAACAGCTGGTTTTGCATTACAATGTTGGATTGATAGTGACTTCAGGGACAAAGTATATACTACCGTTCAAAAGATTGGGGTTAATACGATTTTTTTTTACTGTAAACAAATAAATAATTTTATTCAGCAAAGATGCATTAAATTGTTTCAAATTGACAGTAAAATGTTACAAATGTTGTCAGTATTTTGAATGCACACTGTTCTTTTGAACTTTCTATTCCTTAAAGAGTCATTAAAAAAAACTTATCACAGTTTCCACAAACACAAGTGTTCCCTTTCAGTCACATCGGATGACCGACAAATTAGGATCTCGCTTAGAGAGACCAATCCACTTTGAGTGTAAACTAAACGAGCCAGTGCACATTGGCACGCGATTATTGCATCCAGCTGTCGCTGATCACAGCATGAGTATAAGTAGGCAGCTGGTGCAGTGCATGTTCAGCTTTTCGCTTCGGAGCCGAGTGGTCTCATCGTTCTGCTCCTGATCTTCTGCTTCAGTGAAACTACGAGTTTGTGTACAAGCACGCTCTTAGGAAGCTCTCGTGCTGGTGGTACGGCGCTTCAGCAGCGGTGGTTCTTCCCGTGTCCAGTGGGTTGCACACATCAGGCTGCACTACCCCCTGTTTGTGTTGCAGGCGGCCATCTCCCCTGTGAGCGCCAGCACACTAAAAGAGCAGTTCTAAAAGAGCATTCACGGGTGGAACGTCTTTTTAAAGACGTGTCTTTTTAAAGATGCCCTTCCATCCGTGCATTTCTGGATGCAGTCGTTACCTGGCGCCGGGTGATGGTCGCGATCGCTGCCTCTCATGTCTGGGCATTAAGCACGCTGAGGTGGCTTTCGTGGACGAGTCATGCTCCCATTGCGGGAAAATGATCATCTCGGTGTTGCGGACCAGACTTCGTTTCCTGCAAAGGGGCAGGGTGCCCGTGCTGCTGCCGAGATCTAGGGTTCCCCCTGGCGGCAGCTGGGGAAGCGCTACCTCTGGCAGCGTCCGGACTGGTCTTACGGTGACGGTGAGGAATTCCCCTCCGAGGAACCAACCTCCGAGGGCTCCTCCTTCCGCCGGCACTTCGCAGCCAGTGGAGCCGTCAAGAGAACAGGATGGACCCTCCCAGGGGGTACCACTTGTATTTTTCGGTACTCCCCCCAACGATCGGATAGTGTGAGCCAGACTTTTCTGGAGAGGAAGATCCGGTGGCGCTGCCGCCCTCCGGATTCGGATCCGGAAATGATGGCTATGCTTTCCCGGGCCGCCAAGAGCGTCTGGCTCGAGTGGAAACCTCCACCGCGTCCCGAACCTTCGAGACTGGATGATTGGTTTCTCGGAGTGGCTCGCGCTGGTTCTCAGGGCCCCACTCCAGTGCCTTTCTTCCCGGAGGTACATGATGAGCTCACTGGGTCGTGGACGGCACCTTTCACTGCCAGAAACCGCCCCAGTGGTTCGTCCTCCCTCACCACCCTTGATGGCGGGGCAGCGCGGGGGTATACGGAAGTCCCTCCGGTGGAGCGGTCGGTTGCGATGCAATTGTGTCCAAATACCGCTGCCAACTGGCGGGGCAAGCCGTCCCTCCCCTCCCGGGCCTGTAGGTACTCGTTGGCCCTGACCGGCAGTGCTTATGCGGCCTGTGGAGAAGCTGCCTCTGCCCTACACGCCATGGCGTTGTTGCAGGTTCATCAGGCCAAGGCACTGAAGGACCTGCACGGGGGGTGGTCACGACCCAGAAGTTCTCAAAGAACTCCGTATCGCTACTGACCTCGCACTACGAGCGACGAAGGTCACTGTGAGGTCTCTGGGCCGTGCGATGTCCACTATGGTGCTCCAGGAGCGCCATCTCTGGCTGTGTCTGGCCGACATGCACGAGACGGACAAGACACGATTCTGGAACGCCCCCGTGACCCAGAACGGCCTGTTCGGTGATGCAGTAGAGAACTTCGCCCAGCAGTTCTCCGCTGCCCAGAAGCAGACTAAGGCCATCAGGCACATCCTGCCCGGCGTGAAGCTGCTGCCTCCACCCAGTGCCTCAGCCTGCTCGTCGTGAGGGCGGCCCCCTGCCGCCGCCCCCGCTCCCGCGCAGCATGCGCAGCAGCCTCCAGCAAAGCAGTGCCGTGGAGCCGGTCGCAGGGCAGCCGCCCCCGCCAAACCTGGCGGCAAGCGCAAGAGCAAGAGGCCCCGAGACGGGCGACCCAGAGATGGAGGGACCTGCTCTTTGGGAGATGGTGAACGCACCACTCCCTCCCCCGGAGGGGGCCGGGCAGAGAATCTGACTTCACGTTCAGTGGTACCCAAAAACTTGACATAAGAGCAATTTCCTAAGTGTGGTCAAACGTACAACTCACGCACCCTCTGCCTGAAAGCAGGTGAGTGTTGCACATGCGCTGACCCCGCTTCGGACCGGCAACGAGACACCCGGGCCGGGTCCCTGCGTTCCCCCTCGCTGCCCCACCGTGGGTACGTCGGTGGTTCCATTGATGCCACTTGTACGGTTTCTGGGAGCCTGGCTAGCGCTTCCCAGCCCGTCTCGTTGGCTCCGTCAGACCATCAGACTCGGCTATGCAATTCAGTTTGCCCGGCGCCCTCTCAAGTTCAGGGGCGTCCACTTTACTTCAGTGAAGGTAGCAGATGACCCTGTCTTGCGTGCAGAGATCGCAGTCCTACTGGTGAAGGATGCGATAGAGCCGGGCCCTCCAGCCGATATGAGGACGGGGTTTTTCAGCCCTTACTTCATTGTGTCCAAAAAAGGCGGTGGGTTGAGACCAATCTTGGATCTGCGCATCTTGAACCGGGCCCTTCACAAGCTCCCGTTCAAGATGCTCATGCAGAAGCGCATCTTCAGGTGCGTCCGTCCCCAAGATTGGTTTGCAGCGATCGATCTGAAGGACACGTACTTCCATGTGTCGATCCTTCGACGCCACAGGCCATTCCTGCGGTTTGCGTTCGAAGGACGGGCATAT
>NW_015662004.1:212873-213708 GCF_001515625.1 Sinocyclocheilus rhinocerous | reverse complement strand
ACTGGCTCAGTCTCAGGATCAGTTGTGCGAACACAGGGACTTGGTGCTCCGGCACCTCAGTCAGTTGGGCCTTCGGGTCAACTGGGAAAAGAGCAAACTCTGCCCGACGCAGAGGATCTCTTTTCTTGGTATGGAGTTGGGCTCGGTCAAACATACAGCACGCCTCACGCAGGAACGTGCCCAGTCGGTGTTGAACTGCTTGAATACATTCAAGAGCAGGATGGCGGTCCCACTGAAACAGTTTCAGAGGCTCCTGGGGCATATGGCAGCTGCAGCGGCAGTCACGCCGCTGGGGCTGCTCCATATGAGACCGCTTTAGCACCGGCTGGGGGGCCACGTTCGACTGGCTTGCAGTGTCAGGGGTTTGGACGGGCCCCCAACTGCTCTGACACATCAATTGCCTCGAGTTGCTGGCAGTGCGCCTTGCTTTGATCCGTCTCAAAGGGCGCTCACGAGGCAAGCACGTACTAGTCCGTACGGACAACACTGCGACCGTTGCGTACATCAACCGACAAGGTGGTCTACGCTCCCGTTTCATGTCGCAACTCGCCCGCCACCTCCTCCTCTGGAGTCAGAAGCATCTGAGGTCGCTTCGTGCCATTCACATTCCTGGTCTGCTCAACCGGGCAGCTGACGAGCTGTCACAAGCTGCGCTCCCAGGGGTATGGAGACTCCATCCCCAGACGGTCCAGCTGATTTGGAGTCGTTTCGGAGCCACTCAGGCAGACCTGTTTGCCTCCCCAGAAACTTCTCACTGCCAGTTGTTTTACTCCCTGACCGAGGGAACACTCAGCATGGACACACTGGCACACAGCTGGCCGCGGGGCCTGCACAA
>NW_015662004.1:212475-212829 GCF_001515625.1 Sinocyclocheilus rhinocerous | reverse complement strand
TGGCAGATTCCTCTGAGGAAGGATCTACTGACTCAGAGACGGGGCACCCTGTGGCACCCGTGTCCAGACCTCTGGAAACTTCATGTCTGGTCCCTGGACGGGACGCGGAGGTTCTAGGTGACGTACCCCAAGAGGTTGTTGACACCATCACTTCGGCCAGAGCACCGTCTACGAGACACGCTTACGCCTTGAAGTGGAACCTGTTTGTCGAGTGGTGCTCTTCTCACCGAGAAGACCCCTGAAGATGTCCAGTCGTGCTGTCCTTCTTGCAGCAAGGGTTGGAGCGAAGGCTGTCTCCCTCCACTCTTAAAGTTTATGTTGTGCAATCGCTGCTAACCACGACCCCGTAGAAGG
>NW_015662004.1:209334-212406 GCF_001515625.1 Sinocyclocheilus rhinocerous | reverse complement strand
CATTAAGATGCTACGTAGACCGGACACAAAGCTTCAGGACCTCAGACCAGCTCTTTGTCTGTCATGGAGGCTGGCAGAAGGGGAATGCTGTCTCTAAGCCTATGCCCTGCCCGTTCAGGTTGCGAGCTCACTCTACTGAAAGTGTTGCATCCTCCTGGGCGCTGGCTCGTGGCGCCTCACTGACAGATATTGGCTGGGCGACCCCTAATACGTTCGCTAGATTCTATAGCCTTTGTGTGGAGCCGGTATGTGAAGGAGGCTGCATGACACATACCGGTTATAAGTGGTAGTTGAGCTCGGAAGACGGATCCATTTCAGTTACGGGGGTGTTCATGCGTACAGCGCGTCTCAGAGCAGCACTTGTGCGCCATGACCGAGCGGGATATCACCGCTTTCACACTCCTTCCGACGAACACCGAGCAGAAAGATCCCAAACATAACTCTCTGCAAAAACTTTACTGCAGGAATGGAGGATACCATCTCCGGATCCAACCTAACGGGACTGTGGACGCGAGTCGACAAGATAACGACGTTTACAGTAAGTATGCAGTATACAGATCCCCCCCTCCCCAAGCATACTTGAAATACATGTGACGGAAAGTATGTTCTAACATAGAGCAAAATGTAAAAATGTTAACTAAAATAGATATGCAATAATGATGAAATCGTTTGGTATTACAGAGCCTACTACTACTACTACTAACATAGGCTACACTGTAAAAATTTAATTAATGTGTCATATAAAAAGAACCTGTTACCTTACCATACACGTTTTTTTTGTATGACAGCTCTTTTAAAGGTAAAAGCAGTGAAGGCAGGAATAGTGGCTATTAGGGGTCATGAGACTGGACTATACCTGGCAATGGACAAATATGGAAAACTTTACGGCACTGTAAGTTCATTTAGCTATTACTTATTTATTAATTTTAGTTGTAGTTTTCTATAAAACTTAATTTTGATCACAAAATGCATTAACCTAGATGTACATTTAATGTATTGGATATTTCATATTCTTATATACATATTAACACTCTATTGTTTGAAAGTAGAGCATGATGTTTAAACATTGAATTCCTGAACTCTGATTCAGTAAAATGTAAAAAAAACAGCACAACCCACCTCTGATCTCTGTTCTGTGTGTCAGGTCATGTTGAACGATGAGTGTTACTTCATTGAGAAGATAGAGGAGAACCACTACAACACATACCGCTCACAGAAGTATCAGGAGAACGGAGACTGGTACGTGGGGATCAAAAAGAATGGACGCACGAAAAACGGCTCCAAAACACACAAGGGCCAAAATGCAATCTACTTCCTGCCGATTCCAGTGGATGGCAGCATACAGTAACTCTTGTGCTGATCAGAGGCCTTCAAAACAACCCAAGCACTATATATATATATATATAAAGAAAAAACATATTTATTTTTTTTCTTTTGTTAGTAAATGTGAATGTAAAGAAAGACTTTTTAAAGGTTACTATTGTATTGATTTCAACAAATACAAGTATTAAAAAAAAACAATGTCTGATCCTTTTCCTATATAAATATATTGAATATATAGTCTAATAACTACACATATACTGTATATTTAGGCTGTACATAAGGATTGCAATATATCTCAAATAGCCTAGCTTCACTGTGAAAATACTGTGAAAAGTACTTTCAGTAATGCAACAATAAATCATTTTAACCATTTAACATCAAATAAAAGGCAATATAACGGATACTGTTGTTGAAAACACTTAGAAAACATTTATAACAAATGTGAACTCCAAAATATATCCCCAATCGATGTGAAATAACATATGTCAAATTCTTAAAATGCATTAAAAAAGAAAAAGACATTTCTGTACAAGAAGCAAATGTTCAGTTATTAAGAGCGCAGATGATGTATTAGACAAGTGAACAATTAATTTGACCTCACAGCTCTTAATGACTCCTTTTGAAGAGTTTTTGGTATGCATACCAAAGTTATTATAATAACAGCACAGTTCTTGGAATTTTACTAAATATGTCTGCTTTGTGCATCCCACCTTACTGTGGTTTTGGATTGTTTCCACCAGCAATTAGAATGTGTATTTAGCAGGAGAAGGAGAATACAAATCGAACCAAGGGAAACAAAATAACTTTTCTTTGGCCTGGGGTGAACATCATATTGATTTAAACCATTAAACAAAATCTACCTAATGAGCTCTTTGAGACTGAAGAAACCTCCTGTATTGTTTCTTATGTAAGGGAAAATGTACATCCAGCCGGTTGTTATCTCAGAATAAACCCCGACAGGGTGATCAGGACCCCGACGCGAAGCGGAGACCATATATGGTTTTTACCATATATGTTGAAATTAATGCTGAAGTCTTGCATTGTAACATGCGGTGGTTAAGTGTTTTCAGTCACAAGATGACGCCAGACAGTCAACGATAGCGGAGTGACTCATTAAGCATAAAAGTAGTACCGGTCAAGATAACTCGTAGTACCCGGATGAGCGGTGTGTTATTCAATTTGGCGGTTGTTACCGGGGAATAACATACCGCTGGATGGCGCGATTGACCAATCAGAATCAAGTATTCCACAGAGCCGTGTAATAAGCAGCTGTATACAAATATACTCCTCAGACCAGCAGGGGAAAGGCTCAAAATCCACAGTACTACCGCTGGATTGACAGCAGGAAAATGGCACTTTCATGTTTATTCAGTTTCCTTTGTAACATACGTAAGATATTTTGGGTTTGAAACTGAGAAACCATCTTTCCTTTTTCCAAATAAAGTATTTAAAGAATTGTTAACAGAATTGTTAAGCAACTGGAAAAGTTAAGATGAATATGAATCAGAGTGGTTACATTCTTCTCGGTTCCCATCTCTGAATATGATTTATTCTTCAGCTGATGACGTCTTAAATTCAATCTCAAATTCTCAAAATATCTCCTTTTATGTTCCACAGAAGTCAGTCGTGAGGGTGAGTAAATTTCAGATGAACTATTCCTAGTCCAGCAAATTATATGGTGCCCTTCAGGGGGGTCTTCGGGCACCCTGGCACAGTTAAGTAATGAAATAAGTAGTGACATACACCCAG
>NW_015662004.1:174983-208578 GCF_001515625.1 Sinocyclocheilus rhinocerous | reverse complement strand
GATCACCCTGTCGGGGTTTATTCTGAGATAACAACCGGCTGGATGTACATTATCCCTTACATAACATACCGCTGGATGGCGCGATTGACCAATCAGAATCAAGTATTCCACAGAGCCGTGTAATAATTGATTAGTCATGCCAGATAGCATGTTATCAGACAGTGTTATTTTAGCATTATTTATAAATATTTTGAATGATGTTTAATAAATTTGATACATTTTGCTATATGCTATGTGTCATTTTTATTAGTTTTTTCCCCTAATATTTAGCTGTCATTTTATTTTTACTAATTCTAGTACTTCAATTTAATCTTATTTTATTTTGAGGTAGTTGCCAAGGCAACATTTCTAATTTTAGTGTAATTTTTAAATATTTAATCTCATTTTTAGATTTGATTTCAGCATAATTTCATTTAACAAAAAATAATTTAGTTTTAGTTAACAATGACACTGCAGGCAATGTTTGTTTATTTATTTATTTATTTATCTATTTTTATTAGCGTTATGCAACTGCTGGCCAAATATACTTAAAGCATTTTAAAGAATTTTATATAAAATGTATTTTTTTATTATTATGTTGATTTTATTGGAAAGGGAGGTTCCTCTTCAGGAACTCGAGCTGCGTCGGAAACGCTAGGGGAACGCCTTCTGTGACCACGCTCTGAATAACATGTGAAATCAGTCCAATAGCTGAGCGGGACGTCACGGGCGGGTGACGTCACGTTGGTCTCACCGCACGTGCTTTTATAGCTTCCTGGTCATGACGTCACCCGCCCGTCACGTCCCGCTCAGCTATTGGACTGATTTCACATGTTATTCAGAGCGTGGTCACAGAAGGCGTTCCCCTAGCGTTTCCGACGCAGCGTCTCGTTCCCTCGAGGAACTAGGGTTACATACGTAACCTGAGACGTTTTGCATCACTGACCGGAAAAAAAGTTTAATACAACAGAAATAAGTCACTGTTACTTTTGCTCATACCTCTAATTTGAAGTATTCAGTAACAATAATTCAAATTTTGCAGCGTACTGAGGAGAACTGTGCTCTTGCTTTTTTTATAGCTTTTGGAGTTTGGCCTGGCATCTGACAAACCAGGTTAAAAAAGCAACCACCCAGAACACTGTGGCAACCATAAATCAACGCTCTGACAACCATCCACAAGTATTATGGCAGTCAGTTTTGTATGGGCAAAACCAACTAATTTGCTTCCTAGAAAATCAAGTTTATCAGGATAAATTATTTGGAGCATAACACAGATTGTACTTCCCCAGCAGATGGCGGCAATGTATCCAATTAACCACTTTTCAGTTGACTTGGGCAGAAAATGGCAGTCCTCCACACATTTCTGAGTAACCTCAGAATACATTACTGAAACTTTCTTGTAAGAGTTCACAGTGTAAATTATTTCCAGGTTGCTGACTGATATTTAGTATAGACAAAAAATGCAGATAATGGGCTGTCTTGCTTATGTAAAGGTGCCGACCTTTATGGAGCGACAGCTGAAGCAAATGGGCCAATTGCAGCAGTAATGGTAGGAAATGAGACCCCCTTCTGTAAACAGTTAAAAGTTGGAGAATTAAATAAGAAAGTCCAAGAACTGTTTTAACAGTGCAAATCTGCAAGGTTTAAATGACAAACACATCTCACACACACACACACACACACACACACACACAGCCCTGCACCCTGGCCTCCAGCCTTTGGGGCCACGGTTGGAGCAGGAAGGGAGCCATTCACTGTAAACTGAACAAGCAACAGCTTCCTCTGGGACTCCCCCAGCACAACTGCAGCCAAGATACCAGCATTATAAAGCACTTTGACAGACCCCTGTCAAAGAGGAAGACAAATCCTCCAAAAATTGTACAAACACTCCTTCATTACCTCAAGTACACACACACACACCCCTGCAACGTGCCTCTGGAGGAGTCTTCAAACTCTCATTTAGAACCGGAGCGTGTTGTTGACATTTGCATGAATGCATGTGTGAGCGCCCTTACTTTTCTACCTCGCTGTTGTTCTGTCTCCGTCCATCCAGGACGGAAAGAGAGGGATGCATGCCGGTCAGCTGATTCCACTGTAATTAAAGACTGCTTTCCATCTGCTGAAGCACTTTGCAACGTCCCGAGCGGCTGCAAAAGCTACGAGGCTGAAGGGGGGAGGATATGAAGAGGATGGAGGAAGAAAGAAGGGGTGGGGGACATTGGGGTGGAATGGAGAATTCCTTACGGTGTGTCTCGCATGCTTGCGGTAGGGCCTCGGAGAACGGCTTATTAGGATCCAGGCCTTCTAGTTTTCAAAATTGCAGATCTGGGCTGTGAGGACACTTTCTCCAGGAATCACTGTGCTCTTTAAGCGCTCGTTTATAATGCTATTGCCGGGCTGTCGTCTGGGGGACAATCGGGGAGCGTTGTCCCAGGCCCACTAATGTTGTATAGAGTGCTGCACTGATAATGTATTTATGTAGGTCAAATTGGAAGTTGGCATCACCCTGATTCCCACATAAAAAAAAAAAAAAAGATTTTTACATTGGCTTTTGGATATAAATATATGCCAAATATATGTTGTAAACGGTGAAGCTCAATGAAATATATTTCTGAAATATACCCATATACCAAAATATATTTCAAAATGTATTTCAGGGGAAAGAAAATACATTTCCAGTCTTACAGTAGACTACATTTAGGCTAAATGCAAATGTGGATGGAATAGTCAAGAGATCATTAATATTTATGATTTAATAATGCTTATTTTATAAGATTATTTATACTATTATATTGTTTTATTAACTTATTTTATAATTGAAATGTGTTATATGTTCATATGTGTTAAAGACAACAAGTTTTTCTTCAAAATATGACATATGACATTATTTATTTATTTATAATTTTTTAAAATATATTTACAAAAATATACAAAAAATGGCCAAGAAATATATTTTAGAAAATATATTTTTTGGCTATTTTTTTGTATATTTAAATATATTTTTTCATGATAATTTTCACAAACTAACACAACTTTTGTGAATTTTGAAGCCTAAATACAAGCAAAAACCTAAACGTAGGCTATAAACAATCTACACCATGGTCACATGAGTTCAGTGTCACCACCATTAAGCTTCAACTCTTTCAGTCTTTATTTAAAAACATTTTCCCTAAAAGATTTTCAAGATCATGATTCTAAACACAAACGGGATGTAATAGCGGACTAGTGAGCAGATGAATTTACTTGTTTACTTGCATTATGACATTTAATGTCCCATCTATCCACTTGTTAGCAACTCGTTCTGTCGCTCGGCTCGGCTAATGTCCGTCCCATGCACTGAAAGCTCTCTCCTCCACATCACGAGACGAGTAGACACGCCCCTTATTGCTGATTGGCTACAAGTTTGTTTTGCTATTCGGCCCGAATCAGTTTTCTAAAGTGTTTTTGAAAAATCACATACCCTGCCTTTAAGTAAAAGCTTAACAAATCACAATGGGGTATTACTGATGTATTTTCTGTCATAGAATAAAACCTAAAATAGTTTTAGCTTGTGTTAAGCAAAGACCTTTTTTCAGGTATTCAACCAAAAACCCAAAACTTCATGATGAATCGTTTCCAGGTTTAGGTCTACAAAAAAAAATTTCATCTCTGAAGCACACTATTGTATTAATTAACTCTTTTTTTTTTTTCGCAGCCCTGTACAATTATGTATAGTGAGGTGTAACATGCACCACTGTGAATGTTGGTAATACTTTATGTGCAATGCTCATAATCACAATGCTACAGTGTTCTGGGAGGTTGCCAGGTTATTGCGTCAATGTCTTGAGTCTTTTTTTTGTCCTGTCTATTAGTGTGTTTATAAAATCCACAATATCATGTCGTGTAACCAACATGCAGAAACATGAAGGAGGAAAAAATATAAAGCATGAAAATGATGTCACTGAGAGGACTCCTCATGTGTGTGTCAAGGTCAATACATCTCTTAAAATATATGATAATTTGAGCTTTTTATGACATGGCAATGTTAGTTCATGTTGTAAAATGTAGTGCTCTAATAAAATGCAGTTCAAAAGTTTGGGATCAGTAAGATTTTTAACAATTATTTAATAAGCTTGTGACATATTATGCAATCTTACATCCTATCATGTATTTCAGTAAAAGAAGAAAAAGAAAAAAAAAAAACACAGAAATGAATTGACTTTATTCAGTGGTCAAATCTTTAGGGAACTGGCATCCTTCATCTGTGCTTAGTAACTCATGCATTTACTGCTCAGTGTGTTGGTCACCTCTTCCTCTTCCTGTGAGAGGCTGTGAAATATCAGTGAGATTTCCATAACAACCAGAATCCCAGCTCGCACACCACATTCATCATTTGTCACACCTCCCATTCTTAGCCACATAACTGACCGATTCATCGACCGAAAGAGCTAAAAATAGACTCTCATCCTTGGAAATATCTAAAGATGAGCACAGTGTTACGATAACAAATACATGGCAGCTGTACTCTCCCTTTGTGCGTCACACTAACACAAGCGAGGCTCTCGGAAGGATGCGTTCTCGATATTCCCATGATGTGATACAGCGCAAGCTATTACATCTCCATTCAGAAGTACAGGAAGTCCACCTCCTGTCTTGCACACTTCCTGATTATAAACCCTCTTGGCAGGAGAGTGTGAATGGAATATTACAATCTTTTATCCCTGTCCCATTTCTTTGATGAGCTGTGATACATCCTCAGGAAATAGAATATTGACATTAGCTTCGATAATTAAGTGGCCATCAGAGAGACTGATCTCATCTAAACCGCCCTCTTATGTGATGTGTGCTGAAGAGCTTTATTTTTGGCATGAAACTGGGTCATATAGCGCATGTTATGATAATCACTTTTTTTTTTCTGCACAGATGCCCATCATTGGGGTTTGAGAAAATTGTCTTAAACTATGTTAAGGAATAACATAACAGGGTTCTCCCTCGAAAAATACATTTGTTTAACTGTCTTTCTTCTGTTGAACACGAAATAAGATTTTTAGCAGAATGTAATGATGCAATGCAATGAAAGCGAATGGTGACTGTCAAACTCCAAGAATGACCAAATCATAGAATTGGTACATACACTTTGTACATAAAATTTGTGTGATTTGTTCTAAAGTCTACTGAAGACATGGAATAGGAAACTTGTAGGGACATAAACTTGACCTAAAGGGTTCACTCAAAATTCTGCAGGACATAAATAAAGATATTTTGAAGAACTTTTGCGTGTAAAAAGAAGAAGAAGAAAAAAAGTAATGCAGGTTTGGAATAAAACGAAAGTGAGTAAATGATGACAGAATTTTTATTTGAGTGATTTCTGAGCTCTCAAATGTTTCATGTTTGTGTATATTGGTAGTACAAGTGCTAGGTAGTAACTGATTACATATAATCTGGATTACGTAGTCAGATTCCAAAAATGGAGGATTATATTACATTTTAAAATGCTCATAATCAGGTTACAGTTACCTTTTATGGATTACATGATTACATGTTATTCATAAAATGTAAATTATTCATAATTTATTGATTCTCCCCAATTCTTCTAAATTCTCTTTATAAAAGTTTCCTTTCTAAAACAATGTCATGTAAATAATTTCGCATAATTATGCAAGTTACTAAACACTTTGTTGTCATCATATCCAGTGACATTGTTGGTTCTCAAAGTTGCGTGAAGAACGCGTCCACAAAAGGAGTTCATTCAGAGCCGCGCAGACACGTTCATGTGCATTCGGGGCATTTTGTGCAGATAGCCGATAAGTCGTAATATTAACGTTACGTTGTATAAATATCGAAGCATATTCTATATGAGATAAATGATGAGTTAAATCCCATATGCTGCTTCATTCTACTGGTCATCTTCAGCGCACGCAGCTCAAAACAGAAATGCAGAACATTAATAACTATTGTAATATACATAACGTTATAATGAGAGCACTATTGTAAAAAATGTTGTCAATTCTTAGGGTTTCGCTGACGTTTAATGTTAACTATCTTTTAATCAAAACATAAAACATTATTTACCCCGTTTGTATCTGCGAGGCGTCCGTTACA
Organism: Sinocyclocheilus rhinocerous; assembly: GCF_001515625.1. Lineage (NCBI taxonomy): Eukaryota > Metazoa > Chordata > Actinopteri > Cypriniformes > Cyprinidae > Sinocyclocheilus > Sinocyclocheilus rhinocerous. The sequence continues at coordinate 202,518 of NW_015662004.1, read as the reverse complement.
CATTTTTCCCGTGTGTTAACGTCAGTAATTATGACTGTCGAATGTCTGACTTGACTCTTGGTAATGTATTTTGCCCCGCCCCCAAAACATATGATTCGACTATCAGTCGAATATGGCAAGATTCGAAAATTCCGATTCGACTGTGAAAATACTTAGTCGGGGACACCCCTACTGACTATTAATGTTTGTTCATGCAATGCAGGGATTCCCAAACGTTTTAAAATAAAATATTTACTTGAAATATCTCCGAGGAAGCTTTTTATCAACTCACAAACCCACTGCAGTTCTTACGTTAAGCCCAGGTTGGGAAACCCTAGTGAAATGTAATGTTTAATGCGCTTCATGATGTTTATATCAAATAATGGAATAATTTTTCGTTCTCTTTGCTTGTTTTCTATCAATATGGTACATTTAATGGGTAAGTTTAAAACAAGATAGGTAAAAAGCAATCTAAAAGTAATCCAAAAAAGTAGTCACTTTACCTAATATAAGTAACCTAGATTATGTTACCTAGTTTACGTTAATAACTACAGTTTTCATCATGTAATCTGTAATCAGTAACCGACTACAATGTGTAAAAAATCTACCCAGCACTGATTGGCACCAAAGACTATAGAATACCCAAGACGTGTCACTCGTATAGTTTTGAATTGGGAAAAATGCAGCGCTCAATATGGCTGCTCAATCGCAAGAAGCCCCGCCTTCTGAATGAAAGAGCCAATCGGTAAAGTCAGCGCGTCACTGCAGCTGCCGTTAGAAGTCCCGGTTGCTATAGAAACAGTCAGCGTTCTGAGACGTGCGCTTAGAACTGCGCTTGCGCACTGGCTGATCTAGCCAAAAAAACTGGCTTTTTATAACGCTATTTAAGCAAAAGAAACAACATTTATGATACTGTTGTTGTCAGATTTCTTTGGTGATTTCAAATATAAAAATCCAGTCGTAATGTGCTCTGCATTTAACCCATCCAAGTGCACACACACAACAGTGAGTAGTGAACAAAGACGACAGAATACCCAAGACGTGTCACTCGTATAGTTTTGAATTGGGAAAAATGCAGCGCTCAATATGGCTGCTCAATCGCAAGAAGCCCCGCCTTCTGAATGAAAAAGCCAATCGGTAAAGTCAGCGCGTCACTGCAGCTGCCGTTAGAAGTCCCGGTTGCTATAGAAACAGTCAGCGTTCTGAGACGTGCGCTTAGGACTGCGCTTGCGCACTGGCTGATCTAGCCAAAAAAATTGGCTTTTTATAACGCTATTTAAGCAAAAGAAACAACATTTATGATACTGTTGTTGTCAGATTTCTTTGGTGATTTCAAATATAAAAATCCAGTCGTAAGTTTAGTGAACAGTTTTGGAGAATTTCAACAATTCAAAGACATAGGAGTTGCACTTGCATGCTCGAGGGGCATTTCAAAGATGGCCGCCGAGTGACATGACTTGTCTTAAAGGGACTTTGTTGGTACTGAAGATTTGACATCAATGATTTCCAACTTTTTAGTCAACCATGTTCCTCACAAAAAGCAGTTGTATTATAAAAAGAAATATAACACATGACTCGTATGGACCACTTTTATTACCATTTTATAGTGCTTTTCTCAAAAATCTCCTTTTGTGACGAAAATAATACTGATTTGTAACTACATATGTCAACGATGACAGAATTTTCATTCCTGTTTGAACTATGCCTTTAATGTTCTCATGGAAAAAAAAAATCTCTTTTTAGAAGGCAGCATGTAACATGCGCACCATCTTTTTCCACATAAAAGCACATCCGAGGACCGTCATCTATAACAAAATGTGCATGTTTGTTGGTTTAACGTCCATCATCACTTCCTTTTCCCTTTTCCAGCCATTCTCTAGATAGAATCCCATTGGAATTAAAATAGCAACTGTCTAACCTAACAACAAACAAAAACCCTAGTCAACAAACAAAAACCCAGTCGTGGCCCTATTTATGGTGAATGCCTTGCATACCAAGTATAACCCAAGCATCTCCTTCCCTTTATGATGTCAATGCTGCAGGACACACATACACACACACACACACACATACACACACACACACACACACTCTGGAAACACAAACACACACACACACACACATACACACACACACACACACACACACACATATATATATACACATACCCATTCTTTTTTGCCCTTCATTCATTGCCTCTTTTTGGAGTTGCATCCTCTCTTGTGAAAGAGCAGGAGAGCTGCTGTAATTATTCCCTTATTCAGAGGAATGTCCAAACAAATAGCCTTTTTGAAGCGAGCCATTGTCTCAATGTGGGAGTGGATCAGGCCGGGCGCAGGAGGCACAGAGCAGCTTCCTGTGGACAGAATGTCTCGAGTGAAGCCACGCAAACACTCCCCCAACCCTTAAAAGTCCCTGTTGACCAAAGTCCTAGTTTCAGGACAGATAATCAGATGCTTCCTGGGAGGATATAAAAGTAGATTTGTGAGGCATTACGCAGAAGAACTGGTACATTTTTTTCTCCATTATCAAACATCAAAAGTTTTTCCTTCCTATAGTCACAGTTGCCTTTGTCTTGTCTATCTATCTATCTATCTATCTATCTAATCATATGAAGATGTATCAAAGACGTATAAAAAAAATATTAGGCCACCTTTTTGATGACTGATGAAAGGCTTGATTCACCCATGGTGCTAGCACAATAAGTTTCAGTTGTGTCCTAGAATAGTACGGAACTTCCAGCTTAAGAATACTGTAGCAGTAGCATAGAAAATGCTAGGCCTGTGTATGTAAATGCATCAGTCATCTGTGTATTTACAGTAATGGGTTGGTCAGGAAGCCTGCAGGTGTTGTTGGCATTGCATTCAGAGTTCATTTCTGGTAGGACAGGCTGCTGGAGTGTAATAAAGGTGCCTTAGAGCTGCAGTGGGTGTGGTAATCGGTGGTTAGAGGGGATTTTTTTAGGCGTACTGGCCGTATTCTGGCAGGGCCCTTTAAGGAGTCGTTAGGAGAGACGTGTCGCTTCCTGTCTGGAAGTGTCTGAGAGCTCTGGACACAGATCTGTGTGAGAGATGAGCTGTCCCTGTATCCTGAGAGATCTCTTTCACCCTATTTGTCTAACTGTGTGCTGTAGTCTTCCTGTCAGTAATCTTTTCCCTTTTACTCCTCCGTGACTGCTTGTTTTTACAGTGCAATACAGCTCATTTATTCGTCTTCTCTAAAATATTATGATTAATTCAGCTTTAATTCCATCCAAATTGCTTTGTAGATAAGTTGGGTGTTATCAAGGTTTTTTCTTTTTGGGGGGGGGGGTCTAACATTATACTTATATAGCTCTCTAACCAACAGTGTTTGAATCAATGTAATATTTGCTAAACTGATTGCAATTGGTCTTCTTTCTTGTATTCATTGGTATACGGAATTGTGGTTATACTTTCTATTATCTGTTTAACCATCTATAGCTTGCATTTATTTTCTTTTTGGGGGGGGGGGGGTCTAACATTATACTTATATAGCTCTCTAACCAACAGTGTTTGAATCAATGTAATATTTGCTAAACTGATTGCAATTGGTCTTCTTTCTTGTATTCATTGGTATACGGAATTGTGGTTATACTTTCTATTATCTGTTTAACCATCTATAGCTTGCATTTACACTGCAAAGACAGCATCACAGCGTGTTACTTCAGCTATGAAGCGGCATTTCATTTATGCAGAACCAAACAATATAAATTATACTTACATAAACGTCTCAGGTTACTTGTGTAACCATGGTTCCCTGAGGGGAACGAGACACTGCGTCCTCTAGGGGTCGCTATGGGGAACGCCTCGTCGTGACCACCTATATATTATTACTCACCAAAAACTATATATATATATATATACATATACAGTTTATGTACAAAAAAAAAATAATAATAATACAATAATAATTTTTTATTATTATTCATAATTTTCTGTATTAAGCAGCTTGGCTGCATTTAAAAGGTTTATTTTGGAGAATGTCAGATCATTTTTTTTAGTTTGTTACATATTTGTTTTTCATAAACATCATATATATTTTACATTAAAGTTCTGCATTCAAAATCTTACTGACAATGATGATACTGTTGCATTTATTTATTATTTATTTATTTACATACTGAATCGTGATTGGTCTTTTCTTTTCTTTTTTTGTGTGTCTATGGCATTGTGGTGTTAATTCTTGCACACAGTCAGTGGAAACCAAGAAAACAAGTCACATATTGAGTGTCATGACAACAAAAAGTTGTTCTGATACAGCGTTTCACCTTTGCTTGCTTAAAAACACACTATTCTCAAGCAAGTTTAAGTTTTTAATGTTTTAATGTGATATCTTTTTTTTGTTGTTGACTCTTTGTATACATTGCTGTAACCTATATACTAAAGAAATGATAATGACAGATTAAAACCAGGCCATTGAAGACTAAATGTTTGCTTTGTCCTTATGGCTTCTGTTAAGTTCTGTCTTTCTGTCAGACTCCACAGCAAGAGAAGGACATGAGATTCAGTAGCAGAGAAGGATTTCTAATCAGAGGTCCCTTTGGAGCCGGTGAAAGGAGCAGTTCCATGGTAGACTAGAGAAGAACAGCAGCCTTTGGGGCCCCGCCAGCGGAGGCGAGCTCACACATCACTGCTCGCCTGCGTCTTTGAATGCATGTGGAATTAAAAGGATGTAGGTGAAAGTTTGTGAGGAGCAGAAGCAGAACTTCTGTCCATTCACTCTTTAAATCACACACACGACTGACTCGAGATATTCTCAAGAGAGAAAAAACAGATATTAACACTTCAATATGTTGGTTTATTAACATTACATCAGTTAATGAAATACGGTATTTTATTGTGAATTTAAGTTAAATCTGTAAAACCTAAAATGTTGCTACCATATTTTTTTACGGTGAAGTTCTGGCAACCACAGCTGCCGGTATTTTACCGTAAATGTCACAGATTTTTTTTTACAGTGTGAGCATTAAACGAGTGACATTCTGCTGGATTCACGTTGTGAGCAACTTTACTCATACCTTGTTTTTTTTTGTGGTTTTTTTTCATGGTATAAATTACAAGATGGACCACATCCTGATCTTTTTAAACCTACATAGCAAACCTCCAAGACAGTAATCTCTTACAGGAAAGAGATACTTGGCAAAGGACGGCTTGCTGACAGATACACGTAGACTCACGTTTCCGTACCATAAATGGGGAAATATCAGTTTGCACTCTTAAAAGGGCTTAGGTTTTCATCTGACAATGACAAAAGGAATAGTTTTCTGTTTTATACCTCCTTTGACATGAACCAGAGAACTGTGTTAGTAGAATGAAAACAATGTGTACAAGACAGCTGGCTATTCAGAGTGGGCAATGCAGATGTTGGGCTCAAAGTAAACATGAAATGTAATTCAGAAACCCATTTTACTTCCGTATTGTGATGCATTTATAAATGAAACAGGATATTAAAAAAAAAAAAAAAAAGGACGTTGGGTGTTAGATACCAAAGTTTGGTGGATTCGGGGCGTTTGATGAAAAGAAAGTTATAATATTTTAATAAATTATTATTAATAATAATAATAATAATAACATAATTTAATTTAATTTGAAGGGACTTCTGCTGCATTCAATGTATACAGACTCATGATCTTGGAGTTGCTTGTGCCATGGTCTGTTGTTTTAGCAACTTATATTTATAAAATTAAATTATAAAAATAGAAAAAGATTTTTATTATAAATATTTTCCCCCTTTGGAATACAAGTATTGATGAAGACCAGACCAGAAATGTACATTAATAATGTAAATAGGAGCAATTTTATTTCATGCTGACTTTCAAATCAAAGAGAGGTAAAAAAAAAAAAAAGTTAGTAATAACCAACAGAATCAGTATTCACATTCATAAAGTAAGCAGAACTGCATTCATTGTAGTTCTGCTTACTTTATTTATTTATTTGTTTGTTTGGTTGGTTGTTTAGTTAGACACTGATGTGCACAATGTCTAAAAGCCTGCAAAAAAATTATGAGATCATTTTATAATACCAGAACTTCGAAAGATCGCAAAATCACTCCATGAAAAAAAAGAAGAAGAAAAAAAAAAAGAAATATTTTCTCCAAACCCTTGTCTGTGCATCTGTATTTGTGATTGCATTTTGAGGCAAACAGGATGTGTGAGCAGCATTCAAATGTTCTGCAAAGCTTCGAAATGGAGGTGGACACGGCATTCACGGAGTGGTGTGTGTGTGTGTATGTGTGTGTGTGTTTATGTGTGTGTGTGTTCAGACGAGGTTTCCCCACCGTGCCCCTCAGCACAGCGTATACAGTTACTCACATCCCCAGGAAGCGGAGGTATGACATCACCCTTATCAGCCACTAACTCTCAGCCTCTCCAAGAGAAGGGGGGGGGGCTCTGAGATGGATTACAAGGGGAGGAAGAGGAAGGCTTGAGATTGTTTTACATTTTTTTACATTACAAAGGTGTTTTACATTAGCGAAGACACACAAGGGAACATAAGCAATGTGAACCTTCAAACAGCTGAAATTTGTTCAATCATATTAAATGCTGAATCGGTCAAGAACTTGTCAGGGCCAGATGTTCTGATAAAAGATAAAAGGTACAGTTTTAATGCACCGTTAGTTGCTTTGGATAAATGTAAATATATATTATGGCATTTATCCTGTAATGGCGAAGTTGATTTCAGCATCATTACTCCAATCTTCAGTGTCATCTGATCCTTCAGAAATCGTTCTAATATGCATATTAGGTGCACATTAGGTAATTATTTTGTTTATTTTTTTGCTATTACCCGTGTTGAAAATAGTTTTTGTGGAACCTGTGATACATTTTGCTTCAGTTTTATTTAATGAAGGGAAAGTTCAAAAGAATAGCATTTATTTGAAATAGAAATTTTTTGTAACATTATAAATGTATTTACTGTCATCTTTAATCAATTAAATGTGCTCTTTCTTTCTTTTCTTTTCCTTTCTTTCTTTTTTAAAATAAATAAATACATTAATAAATACTTTGAAAGGTAGGGTATCAGTTTCCAGAACGATATTAAGCAGCACAACTGTTTTCAACATTGATAATAATCAGAAATATTTCTTGAGCAGCAAATCAGCATATTAGAATGAATTCTGAAGGATCATGTGACACTGAAGACTGGAGTAATGATGCTGAAAATTCAGCTGCGCATCACAGGAATAAATTAGATTTTAATATATACAGTATATATTAAAATAGAAAAAAGTTGTTTTAAATTGTAATAATATTTGACAGTATCAATAATACTGTTTAACTGTTGATTAAACAAACAAGCAAGCAAGCAAACAAACAAACAAACAAACAAACAAACAAACAAACAAACAAACAAACAAACAAAAGATACTTGCTTCAAAGCCATTAAAAAAATCATAGTTATTCCAGTTATTGACTGGAAATGTATATAATCCTAATGGTCCAAAGGCATTATTTATCTAATTACTTCGCCTATAAGTAACTTCTTTCTTTCTTTAATTTGATGTGACCTAGACACATTTTCATGAGGCTGACCCTACAAGTCTAGTTAACGACATGATGCGGAACATTGATAAAGCTTCTCTAGTTTGTTATAAATCATTGAGGTTGAACTCAGATGTACTCATTATATAATAAAAACAACCCAACGCACCATAAGTACCACCATATTTGAATAATAGCACAGCTCCAATAACAACTTCCCTCTGTACAGCTATGAGTAATCATTAAAAATTATGTGCTTTTAGAAAACAACCAGCTCTATTGCATAGTTCACCTAAGCATGACCTACACGAGCTGATTACACAATACTGCAAACCAGCATCGAGGAAAGGCAGATTTTGACTTCGCGCCATCACAAAACTGGCTGGATGCCTTTAATGTCAGCGTATATCTGACAGCACATGTAACAACTGACCAGATATCCTCTTGAAAAGTCTGTGGGGAAAATATTGAAATTGCAAAAGTGAGGATGAGGATCTGCTTCACACATGTGTGTTATATTACCATATGTCCAGCAGAAGCTCTGTATTATCTGTTTTCCAATTGAGAGCCTGAGGTGGACCTTGAGTCCTGTCTCTGGGCCCACAACACACAGCCAGGGAGGGCTACAGCTTCATTTATTCTCCAAGAGCTGAAAGACGCCACTGTTACTTAACAGTAAATGAGGAAAGAACAGGAGGAGAATGGACGAGAGAGCAGGAAACCCAGATAACATCACCTTCATTCACTGCCTGTGCTGTAATCAGAGAAGGAGAGAAGAAGAGAGCCGAGGAAAGGAGAGAAGTAGACAGTTGGGCTGAGTTAAAGACTAACATTGCCTAATTCAGTGTTTCTCAACTGGTTTTGCTTCAAAATACACTGTAGATTTTATACGGTTATGCAGTGTTGGGGGTATAACAGATTACAAGTAAAGCGAGTTATGTAATCAGATTACTTTTTCAAGTAACTAGTAAAGTAACACATAGCTTCCTTCAGCGTGAGGCTTATTAATTTCGCTTTTGGTGTGAAAGGGCCTTTACAGTTCCCAAAAATATAACTTTTGGGGTTTTGTTATTAAAAAGAAATAAGCAAGCCCAGCTCAGGTGACAAAAAGTAATGCATAAAAAGTAACTAAGTAATGCGATTAGTTACTTTTTTATGGAGTAACACAATATTGTAATGCATTACTTTTAAAAAGTAACTTTCCCCAACACTGCGGTTATGTTCTGTTTCATGGACTTTTAGTTTGTATCACTTTGTTTTTGTTCAAGCGAAAGTGCGGCTAATACATCTTGTTCTCCTTGTTTGAGAAAGTACACTGTGCACCTGGATATATGCCAGTTATAATGTGCTCCATCATTTAATAAATTACATCAAACAAATGTACTCAAATATCCTAACTTCCATTTACTGACTGCTTTCAGTAGGTGCTGATAGTGCAGCATTATTCATGGTAGGTAAATAGCATTTACTTTTGTGAATAAGGCCAGAAACTGTATATAGCTGAGATGGGCCACACTGATATTGGTATTAACGGGAGAAATGGGAATGCTTAATATGGCGGCTCTAGTAAAGTAAGCCCCGCCCTGCCTTCCTAATGAAGTAGCCAATTGGAAATCGGTAAAGTCACCATCTGGTGTCTTTGCAACTTTACAGATCTTCTTTATGCACCAAGAGCTTGTAACACTCCAAAGAGAAAGGAAAACTTGAAATCGCATCATATGACCCCTTTAAACTTGTGCACAACCTTTGCTCCACACTGTGCATGTGCATTGGCTGGACCAACCTGATATATATATATATATATAGCCTATTAGTAAGAAACAATTTTACCATTGGCTGCCTGGTGAACTGTCTTGCATTGAAAGGAAAAGAAGCTTGTCTGAGCTGAAAAGAATGGCAATGACTTAAATTAAACACAGTACAACACTTTACTAGTGCAGACAGTGCCGGATTATGCTGGTTTGAGGGTGGTTAATGAATAAAATAGAGGTATTGGGTTTGAAACACAACAAAAGTGGCACAACTATATTTTGTGAAGTTGTCCATGAGTTTTTTGGGTTCTAAATGTCTCCTGACTTTTGATAGTTTTACATTCTCTGCAGTCACTTTTTTTTATTTTGTCAGTACGAAGCACATTGTGGTCAGCACAAACCAAGTATACCCTTGTTGCAAGTGAACCTTTGTTTAATGTAATCTGGGTTATTTTTTTCTTTATCTTCATGGTACCTTCATGCTCATGGTTTTCAAGAATGAAGACATGTCACACAATGTGTCTATGCTGAAACATTATTTTCTTGTTAAACACTGTAAAGCTGCTTTGACACAATTTGTATTGTTTAAAGTGCTACATAAATAAAGGTGACCTGACAAGCAACACTCTCTTTGAAACACAGGAAGTCCAACCAATAGGCCTGCTGTTCATCACCAGTACGCAACAACAAGACCAGGATAGGGGGCACAGAATCTGCCCTGCCACCAAAAGTCCCTCATGATCATCTAAATAGGGTGGTTGGGGGGGTGAGTCGATCCATTATTTGAACTCAGCCCTGGCTTTTTTGTGAGCAGCTCACTGTTTGAATGGGAGTGATCAGCCAACCATAACAGACCATAATGCATTTTCTGCCTGATCCACAAGTTTAGAAGTGTGCCTCCGGTCCACTGCTGCACATCAGCAAAGAGGCGGTCAGCACGCACCATGGTGGAATAAAACTGCTACTCGATCCGCTGACATCAAACAATTCAGGCAAATATTGTAACCATGACAATGCATCTATCACATCACTAAAAGTGATTTTTTTTGTAATAGGTCATTGTTATAATTGTATAATTTTTTTGATTCCTTCTTGACAATATTTTTGCATTACAGAACATATACCATATACATGCCATGGTATATGTTAAGCAATCCATACTATGGTATTGTAATCTAATCGGACACCATCACTATCATAGTACATCAACAGTACTGTTGTAAACTGGAAAGATACAGGGATCTTTTATATGTGTCGTGTGATTTCACATGCATGTGTGTTTGTGAGAGACGTTACCTTCAGTCTTATGTTTTAAGAGTTGATTTTAAGTGCCTACAGCCCTTTCCTCTCATTCTCCTACAGGATTAGAATCCATCTTTTTGGGAAAGAGGAAATTAAGTTGCTGGGTCATTTTACAAGCCGTAGGGAAGAAGGAAAAGAGCCAGACAAATTATTAAATGAGTCAAGTAGGGTGGCAGCCGATTTCAGTTACCCCAGTTAGAACCATACAGCTCAGGTAAGAGCGAGAAGGCCTGTGTCCAGCCCTCCAGTGCTAAAGAATGAAGTCCAGGAACAGGCAGCTCCATCGGTTATTTTCTCTGGCTAAACTACACGATGCAGTTAATCATTCTCACCAAACAGTCACTGAAATCAAGCACACTTTAAAACAAAGCGTTTATATAGAGGTGGAGCAAGTAGTTATATTCAATGAAAAATTATGAAGACAAACTAAAAAAAAAAAAAAAATTGGAATAATGATGAACCATGCACCATAAGAACAGGAAAGTGCAATAAGGAGGTAAATATGGTCCATTTTGACTTCGCGTTGACTTTAACAAATGAAATGATGGATGCCACATATCAAAAGTTTAAACACTGTGCATGTCTGAATACAAAGTGATTTTACTTCCTGACAAGACCTCATCCGTTAATGCATGACTGTCATACTTGCTCTTTCTTTTATAAATGACCTTGTGTCAGATCTAAGAAAAATGACCCTCTTTCTTCGCCTTCTTCAGCAATTAATTTGCAGCTAAGAAAATCATCGTGCTGGAGTCTTGGAGGGACTCCTAAGCAGGAATGCTGTTCTTGAAAAGCAGTTATGACTTAATGAGAATTCCACTTGCAGCAGGAAGGAAGGGCTTAGAATGCGTGTCCCTCAGCGAATTGAACGAATGTTAATCATGATCCCTTCGGCACACGGAAAGCTCGAGCCTGAGCTGGTGAAGAAACAGAAGGAAAGAGAGAAATTGATATAGATTTAAAGCATTCATTTTGTCAGGGTATTTTTCACAATTTCTTTTTAATTGCATCAGTGCTGAGATTACTGAGATGAGGTTATTTGGAAACAAAAGTAGTTCAACTCTTTGAAAAAGAAAAAGCAAATTACATTGCAGCTATATGCATTTTTGTTCATCTGACGATCTGAATTGTATGACAGCAATTTACACTAAATTCCAAAACAAACATAGCCTAGTCAAGTTTAAAACAGCAGATTTTTACTAAACATATATGTATATAAGTATTTTATATACTTATACTTTTTATATAAGTATTTTTTTTACATTTTGCCAGAGAAAACAAAATAAGATGTCAACTCTAGGATTTAAACATGACTTAAAAAAGGGTTCATTTTAAATGTCGATTCAGTAAAATGAATTCAACTTTCCAATGTTTCATAGAAGAGAAAGTGTACATTTAGGGCAAACATGTAAGTAGTTTGATCGGTTGTAAAGTACAATACAATATTACAAATGAACAAAGTTTGCTGTGCTACACTGATACATGTTGACAAAAACTACACTTGAAAACAGCAGAAGTACTGCTATGCTAATGAATGCTAAGTTAGCAGCATGTCTTTTAGTTAGTTGCTTTGCAAAACTTGAGATGTCTGGTTTCTTGTAGACCGAATCAGTTGAGTTGTGTGATATTTCAGCAGATGTTTTTCCCATCGCTGTCATTTCCTGATAGCTTGAGTCCAGTATGCACTGCAAACAAACAGAATGGCTGAATTTTCTAGCCCTGTTTTGATTAAGGGTTACATGCGTTCTCCAGACTTGTATGTGTGCTCTGACTTGCAGCCAGTCTTTCTTTCTCTCTTTTTTGTCTGTGTGAACGACAAGGATGTGAAGGACACCAGGCCTCCAGAGGTCCTATCCCAGAGGAAGTAATGCTTTCTGCCTCTTTTTTTCATAACATATTATTTATGTTTGACAGAGCTCTTTGAGACAAATGGCTGCCATATGGAGAAAAGAAAAACTTGTGGTGCTTTTCCACTACGAGGGCTGGCCAGTCCAGGGTTACCCTGGGGAATTATTCCATAGATAAGAAATAGAGAAAAGTCATGGATCTGTATTTCCATGGGAAGAACTGATGCTTTAGGACATTTGTAACATTATACATCTAGAAATCATCTAATGTTAAAAAGTTTTAACCCTAACCCTAACCTCTGAGAACACATGTTCATGCAAACTTCTCCAGGTTACACATTTCTATGAACAAGCATCATATTCATATCACACTGACACATAATTTGTTTTGGAATTTCCTCAATGTATCCTAGTTGTCCTTCACTCCCTCATCCTGAAATAAAAATGCCTTCCATGTCTTGCCCCAAAGGGAGCAGCTGGGATAACTAATCCCCTCTGGGGCACCTGATCCCCCCCGCCCCCAAATCCCAACCCTCCCAAATCTCCCTTCCTTCCTTCCTCCATGTCTGTTCTAATGGCTCCCTTGTTCATGCTGGACAAAACTGGTCCTTTGTGGCTGCTCTCGAAGCAACATTAAAAACAGGAATAGGGAAATTGTAAACAGGAGGCTTCTAGCCAACAGGCCAAGGCATACAGCAGGCCTCAGAGGCCTACTTAAGTATAAAGCAGAGAAACAGACCCTTGTTGCTGTGGGGATTAAAAGGGCTGGGGGATTTCAGGAGCACTGCAGAGGCACAAAGCCAGTGGGAAGGGAGGGCTTGGTAAGATACCTGCATTATATATCTACAAGTGGAAATCATACCTTTATTTATACAATGGCATGGGTGACTTGATATGGTATAGGCACAGAGCGAATGGAATGACACTCGCTGAAGCCAAACTTCAGGATGGCCAATCTGTCAGCTGGTTAGTGGATCAGCCCACAGCGCTCGCTGCCGCTCAGCCAACGTTAACTCAGGCTGCTTTGTAATTAGTGAGGCCGCACACACATGCTCATAGTTTGCATTTGATTGGAATCGATTCTTTGCTTCACTGTTAATGTTTGTTTGGAAATGTACCCAGGCTTGGTTGAGGGAGACTGATCTTAATTCTTATTCGTATAAATCAATAAATGAAACAGATTTCCAAGGTGGATTTTTCTGTAACTACTGTTGTTCCACAAGCATGCTGACGTGTTTCTTTATAAATAGTGACATACATAGCAGAACAATGGATTCACCCCTGAGCATCAGATATACACAGATTTGGGTCATTGCAAATTTGCCCCAGTTCTAGGGTTTCCACTTACGTAAACTTGTCCATCTAATGTACTTCTTGTATGCGCAAGAGTCACATTGACATGTGCTCTACAATGATTCAACATGACTCATCAAAAATGAATCCTGTGACTGCAGAAGACACGTTGACAAACTGGACACATGGTTCTCTTGATGACACACCATTCCTCACCACGGCATGATAGCAAAGAAATCTGGGCTGATTCACTTCATTCCAGTGAAACTCTATTGAGGTTTAGTCAGAAACTGTATTGAGAATGCATTGCAAGATGCAGTTCTGCATCAAAGCTGTGTACTTTTTGAAAGCTCACATTACATTGCACATCACACAATAAATTTAGATTGAACTGGGGCTTAACCATGCCTTAGCATCAGAGACACATTTGCTACTAGGCATACAACTCTATGCACACAAATAAAGATTTTTACCACAAGTGACATCCATTTTTAATTAAAGAGCTCTCTCTGTTTCTGAAAAGGGAGGCACAAATTGAGGGCGGGAAGCAAAATCATTTTTTCCCAACTGCGAGCTGCATTCTTATCTGTGCCAAGCAGGCTAAACTGTACAGCCACTGACTTCTTCGCCTTCAAAAGACATGCCATATGCTGTTGAAGATACTGTGAATATGTCATATGTTTATGAAATTGAAATATATTTAGTAAAGCGGCAAGGTGGTGTGTAAAGGAGAATGATAACCTAATGTCGAAGATTTACTGCCTAGGAGAACAGAGAGTATGCCAGGTTGGGGAGGCCTTTCATGAGCAATATTGAATCCCCTTTGAGGCCCTCACCCCCCACCGCGAACATCCATCAGGCCACTAGTCTGCCTAGAGAGTGAATGAATACACTAGGGACAATAGAACCCTGGGTGACTGTAGCCCACCTCTATCTACAATTTTCACAGAGTTCAATTGGGGGAAGGGTTACCATTGATGAAAAATGGGGGAAGGGCAGGTGGGGTGAGGGCACTTGGAAAGGGAAACAGTACATGTTGTTTCAGGTGGCCTAACTTGCAGGCTTCCAGCTGGCCCCAGGAAGTAGCCCTCGAGGGCGGTAGTGGCAGCTCATTATCAGAGATCAAAGCCCGCCACTTCCTCCTGGGTAAACTTGCTCTACTCAGCACCCTCCTCCTAGATCCCCCAGAGCTAATCTGATTGATATGCAGACAATAGGGCTAATTAACAAAATTGAAACTGCAGAGAAGCAGCTAAACCCCTGTACAAATCAAGGATTTCAGGTCAGTACGCTACAAAAAATGTAACAACTTCCTAAGGGGACGCAAATGATGCGGATATCACTGGAGGTTAGCACTTCATTCATATCTTAACTTCCTAATCTTATTTCACTGACTGACACTCAAAGCCCTCCTGCTCATTAATCATTAAAGCTGAACAAATAAATAACTAGAGTAATGTCCGTGGATGTGTGCAAGCTTCTCCTTCATCATTCAGAAAATTGCTGTCTCACCGTGTGCTTTGAACTCCTAGCCGCTCTTTGAAGGAAAGTCATAAAAAGACCTTTTATTTGGGTCGGGTTGCTTTGATGGGTTTGTCACTTTGTACAATGCACTAAACTATCCTGGGGAGACAGCCTTGTGTGTCTGACAAGCCAGACGGGTTGGTGGGTTTGGACCGAACCGCCCAGGGCTTGGAGGCAGCACCTCAAAACGAGCAAACCTAGTCTCCTGCACACATGTTATCCATTGTATGCCTTGTTGTGGTTAGGCATTTCACATCTCGACAGGCCTGACACCCTTGTTTTTATATGCTTGGTTCACTGCGGTTATCATTTCTTGCAAAATTAGAATATTTTCTAGTTGTGGTCGATGTCCTGCTTCAAGATCAATAGAGAGCTGTCTCAACAAGAAGTCCTTGTGCTTGCTTTTTGTGGGAGAATAGCACTTTGTTGCTCTTTGTGAGGAAGATATAAAGAGCAACAATAAAGACAGTAGGACACCAGATAGCTCATGTTTGAACAATGCCTTCAAATTAATCCCGGAAAACAGTTTTACATGTACAAGTAACTGCATTCAGTGGCCCGATCCACAAGGCTACTGCAAAGCAAAGGTTAGACCCCTCCTTTCAAATTCATACTTGCTTTTCACTGGGACCAAGCAATTACAGTCAGGATCAAGGTGAAAGGAAGTGAGGAGAGTCCCGAGCCAGTTGGGCACAAAGGCAGTGTGAAGTAGAGTGGAGTGATGCATGGGAACCAGCACTGAGAGATCTTTCCGGATAGGTTACTGAGCCCAGGAGCACAAAGGTGCCTCGTAGAGGTTGGCACTAGGCCAACGTTGGAGCGCCTCTGTCCCAGGTGTCGAGTGTCGGGGCGCCATTCAGCTCAGGAAGTGTCCCGTGTCACCCTGTCCCCACGCCCATCAAAGGGGCTGCTGTGTGCTCGCCATCAACCTCAGCATGGCTCAATGTCCAGTGGGGAAAGACATGGCCAGTCGCTTCTTTCCCAGGACTGCAGGTACCTGAGCTGGATCAAGGAAGAGAATGGATGTGAAACAGAGCTTCTGAGGATTGGCTGAGCTTTCTGTTTCAACCCTCTCCCACGGTCACAAAGGAGTGAGAGGATACCCAGAGGTGAGAGGTTTACTGGAAGTGGTGAGGATTAAGGGATGTGAATCACAAACTCCTGTTTGGACATTCCAGGCGCGGCTTTTCGAAAATGATCAGACCGAATGTTCTACATGATGTGTTATTGTGAAACCATCTTGAAATAGAGTGTACATCAAACTTACATCCTCCATTTGTGAATTTGCGTAATGGACAAACTGTATACAAAGACTGGAGACGTCTGGTTTTGAAATTAGGAAGTTCTGTGCGGAAGGGTTTCATAATTCAAATTCAAACTTTCAAAACATCTGACTTGGCTTGAGGAAAGTGACAGAACAAATTGAATGTCACATCTGTCACTTCCCAAAAGGAAAAGTTGATTTAAATAAAGCTAAGTGTCACCGAGAACATCCATCAGGCCACTAGTCTGGCTAGAGAGTGAATGAATACACTGGGGACAATAGAACCCTGGGTGACTGTAGCCCACCTCTATCTCCAATTATCACAGAGTTCAATTTGGGGGAAGGGTTACCATTGATTGAAAAATGGGGGAAGGGCAGGTGGGGTGAGGGCACTTGGAAAGGGAAACAGTACATGTTGTTTCAGGTGGCCTAACTTGCAGGCTTCCAGCTGGCCCCAGGAAGTAGCCCTCGAGGGTGGTATTGGCAGCTCATTATCAGAGATCAAAGCCCGCCACTTCCTCCTGGGTAAACTTGCTCTACTCAGCACCCTCCTCCTAGATCCCCCAGAGCTAATCTGATTGATATGCAGACAATAGCCCATCAAAGGGGCTGCTGTGTGCTCGCCATCAACCTCAGCATGGCTCAATGTCCAGTGGGGAAAGACATGGCCAGTCGCTTCTTTCCCAGGACAGCAGGTACCTGAGCTGGATCAAGGAAGAGAATGGATGTGAAACAGAGCTTCTGAGGATTGGCTGAGCTTTCTGTTTCAACCCTCTCCCACGGTCACAAAGGAGTGAGAGGATACCCAGCAGTGAGAGGTTTACTGGAAGTGATGAGGATTAAGGGACGTTCTGAAGTGAATCATGAACTCCTGTTTGGAAATTCCAGGCACGGCTTTTCGAAAATGATCACGATTGTGACCCAACATTGTACATTACGCGTTATTGTGAAATCTCTTAAAATAGATTGTACATCAAACTTACATCCTCTATTTGTGAATTTGTGTAATGGACAAACTGTGTACAAAGACTGGAGATGTCTGGTTTTGAAATTAGGAAGTTCTGTGTTCAAGGGTTTCATAATTCAAAGTGCAGATTATGAACATTTCAAACTTTTAAAAAATCTGACTGGGCTTGAGGAAAGTGACAGAGCAAACTGAATGTCACATCCATCATTCACCAAATGCTTCCCAAAAGGAAAAGTTGATTTAAATGAAGCTAAGTGTCACAGAGAACATCCATCAGGCCACTAGTCTGCCTAGAGAGTGAATGAATACACTAGGGACAATAGAACCCTGGGTGACTGTAGCCCACCTCTATCTACAATTTTCACAGAGTTCAATTGGGGGAAGGGTTACCATTGATGAAAAATGGGGGAAGGGCAGGTGGGGTGAGGGCACTTGGAAAGGGAAAGAGTACATGTTGTTTCAGGTGGCCTAACTTGCAGGCTTCCAGCTGGCCCCAGGAAGTAGCCCTCGAGGGTGGTATTGGCAGCTCATTATCAGAGATCAAAGCCCGCCACTTCCTCCTGGGTAAACTTGCTCTACTCAGCACCCTCCTCCTAGATCCCCCAGAGCTAATCTGATTGATATGCAGACAATAGGGCTAATTAACAAAATGGAAACTGCAGAGAAGCAGCTAAACCCCTGTACAAGTCAAGGATTTCAGGTCACATGGAGTTTATATTCTTGTTTCAAATCGGGTCGGCTCCATTCTGCTGGTTTATCACAAAGCGCCGATCCAGCCGTTCTCTAGCAACGCATTGTAGGTGTATTTGTGCCTTGTGTAAATATTTAACTACGGTAACTAACCACGACAGGATCGTGGGCGATTTATGAATCAAATGTAGAACAGGTGAGAATTCCGTATACGCGTCTTTTCATTCGATCGGGGGAAACGACAGTATTTCGTGTTGCGTATCATGATCCTGCGCCGTTTGCTCGCGCAAGCAGCGCGTTTGTTCGCGTTCTATAATACCATCGCGTGACGCTTCACTGCAGCTCGCGCATTCGCTTGACATGTCATCTTAAGCGTTAAAACTGTTTTAGTGAGTAAAACACTAAATGGAGGTTAGTCAGAGACAGTCGACATTGCTGAATCTAGGTTCTGGGTGTTTTTAGATTCTGGTAAATATGTAATGGTTCGTATTGAAAACGTCGTTTGAATTTGGACTGCTTTGTATGAAACTGTAATTCGTCGTTTCAGACGACATAAATCGTCGTTTCAGACGACACTGCTTTAGAGGCTGCAGGCTTGCTTACAAGAGAAGCACAGAAGCCCTTCGCAACCACGCCACTCCAATATATTACATTGCTCACAAAAAAAAAAAAAATCCAGCAACAGGTTGATTTTGTCATATCATACAGTTTTCTTCAGTGCTCTGTAGCAGTGTAACATTTTTTTAACAAACGTGCGGCTGCGTTGAAGAGAGGATCTTACCTATAAAACTCGATTAATAGCGTCCAGTTAATCATAATATGCCCAATTCGACTTCATCAATTTGTAGTGAATTGAAACTTAATCGTTTAACAAAAAGTTGTGAATCTAAGGTAATCTTACTTATGTTTGTTTCATTCAGAATACACCCCTCCCTTCAGAACACTAGTGCAGGCTTGTAGGTAACACTTATAAATCTGAATGTTGAAGTGAAAGTTTATACACGTTCCTTTTTTAACTCCAAATAATGCATTTTAATTACATATTCCTAATAATATTACACATGTAATTTTCTCTCTTATGCAAAGGGTCCGCTTCGTTTTAGATGTATTTGTGGTCTTTTTCACACAAGCCAATCTCTGGGTTATCTGCTTCGGATTCTGTGAGGGTGGTTATCAGTACTAAGTTGTGCTGTTGTCTTTGCAGGAGTGCTAAATGCTGACCTGAGCTCTGGTATATGAGGAACACAATCTACAGATGGAGTCAAGGGTTCCTCACCACATTCCTGGAGTCTCCTCCTCCATCATGGTGCAGCCTTTGCTGGACAGCCGCGTTCCCTATGGACGGCTCCAGCACCCATTAACTATATACCCCATTGACCAAATGAAATCTTTACATTTGGAGAATGACTACATCGACACCCCTGCTGTGATCTCACATCAGCCACCAAGCCACAAGGCAGGCACGAGGGGGCAGGAAGTCCTGCTGGGAGCCCCGCACCATCCTCATCTGTCCCGCTGCGAGGTCCCAGATGCCACCACACATCCCTGGATTTCATTCAGTGGTCGGCCCAGCTCCATCAGCAGCAGCAGCAGCACCTCCTCCGACCAACGGCTGCTGGACCACGCAGCTCCCACCCCTGTTGTGGATCCGTACACTACTGGCAATGGCCATGGCAAGACCCTAGGTGCAGAGCAACCCAAGGCGCTGAGCTCCAAGACTCAGAATGTGAAGGCTGTGGCGGCCTTGCCAGTGGAGAAGAAGCACGTGCCATTGTGCGAGAAGTGTGGCAAATGCCGATGCACAGAGTGCACGTTGCCCCGGGCCCTGCCCTCTTGTTGGGTTTGCAACCAAGAGTGCCTGTGCTCAGCGCAGAACCTAGTGGACTCTGTCACTTGCATGTGTCTAGTCAAGGGAGTCTTCTACCACTGCACTGATGAGGATGAGGAAGGTTCCTGCGCTGACAAGCCATGCTCCTGCTCGCACTCGAACTGTTGTGCACGCTGGTCCTTCATGGCAGCCGCTTCATTGGTGCTGCCCTGCCTGGTGTGTTATTTGCCTGCCACTGGTTGTGCCAAGCTTTCGCAGAAGTGCTACGACGGCATCAGCCGCCCAGGCTGCCGCTGCAAAAGCACCCAGGCTTGCAAGGTGGCAGAGGTCAAGGCCTGTCAGCTGGAAAAACAGGCCTCATGATGGTGTGCCAGAAATGGAGAGTACAAAGAGACTCGTGAGCAAAGTTTGCAGGACTCTCTTCAGTAGTGGTGTACTTCCCAAAGTCATGGTACTCGAGGTTCACGCACGATCCTCACGCTCAAGGTATCCTGCCGTAGATCAGTAGCAACATTTGACTGACCAACGGGCACAACTCATTATTTTACTTGTTCATAAAGTACTACAGCAAAGGAGAGTCCTGCATTTTCTTCTCCTGGGGTTCTCGTGATGGCCGTGGGATCAAAGTCTTTGCCATTTCACCCCCTAGTAAAACAACTTGCTGACACAGAATGCTGCATTTGAGCAAAATGTCTGTTTGAAAGATTCCAATCTCTTCTCTGATGTTTATTTTCTCTTTGGGTGGCTTTGAAAAGTCAAAGTAAATATCACCCATTCAAGAACACTCTATACTTTGGCAATCCCTCTCCGGATCTGGCACTGCGGAAAGGTTGCAGCGAATTCCAAGCTGATAACACATGTCACAATCAAAATAACCAGACTTCATCTCTGTGCACAGTACATTTACAAGCTTGTTATAGAGCTTTATTTCTTCTGTTGTTTGAAATGCAAACCACAGGAGGTAATTCCGTTTCATTGAAGGATTCTAAGTTCCCTTGACGTCCCTAATTGCAATGTGTACCGTTGCGAAAGACATTGGTGACCACCCGTAACCATGTGACAGGATGTTTTCTATCTTCTGTGGGGACAGATTGTTTGTTTTTGATGGCAAATAGGTAAAATAGCTTTCGTAATTCCCTTTGAAAACATGCTGTAGCATACATGAACTTCCATAATGATTCTTCCAAATGCTAGCGGTTCAATTTGTTGTAGACAATGACCTCAGGGATCATCAGTTCATCGGAATTACGTACAGCATGGGAATTCAGCTTGGAACTAGTTTGGTGACTAAAGTTAAGGGAATGGGCAGTGGTCAAAACACAGCAATTCAGACACCAAGCATTCATAAGCTATGAGGAGAATCGGGCCAGTAGTTACGGGAAAAGGAGAAGCTATAAAGTTAGCGTATACTACTCTGCCGCTTCTAAACAAAACATGCCAATCGTATCACCATTATAATGAGGCAAAAGCACAGTATTATGTACAGTAGCATGTACAAAGTGTTTCACTGTAGTTGGAAAAATTCCTCTAGTTTACTACGCACCAAACATAACGCTCTATGGACGTGCCCTAGTATCGAACTGCTTTCTCCACATATATATTTTGTTATATGTATAGTATAGAGATTTTGCCAAAGGAGTGCACCATGGAGTTTTCGTTGACAATTTTTATTGTTTTCAAGTGGGCATGCATTGTTGTACTCTAGCCAATTAGTGCGAAAGTAAGCTCTTAAAGGTACGGTGCTCTACTTCCCAGGATTCTTAGAGTCTTGGAGCATGAGGGAATATTGTCTGCCTGCTCAACACAAACCCACGGTTCGCTCGTTTAGTCCCACATACTCCAACATTTGTACTTGTTGCACAAATACACTACTGTTCTTAGTCTTGAATGTATAAGGCTAGGGTTTAAGTCTTTTTGCAATCTAACCCGTGGATAGGTGCCAGAGTAGTTCTGAATGGAGAAGCTTGCGTAGCTGCATAGGGAAGAGTTGCAAATGTACCATAGATATCTTAGATTTCGACCTATGCAGGTTACACGTTCTTGTAAATAGTTTTAAGAAAAACTAGCTATCTTAAGATATGTTTCAAATGTCCTGAGAAATTGCATGGTACAGTTTAATTACAATTCAGTGCAAAAGTATATAAATGATTTATTATATTTTTGGGAGGGCTGGGGGCAAAGATTATGTGGCTGTGGCATAGAAGGTAGGGTGTTTAGGTATTTCAATCACAAGCACTTGATTTAGAAAAGTGTGCCAGGCAATAAAAATACCTCTGTTAATGCTAGCCATGCCTCATTAGCACGAGAGAGGCAAGGCTAATTCCCGGTTCCTCAGTGCCCCTGAAACTGTAGATTTAATTGAATTCACAGAAGGAATGGCGTTTCGTCACACTCAAAGTAATGCTTTTTCACCCCAATGCGGCCAAGCATTTTGTTTTTCCTCTTTCTTCCTAAAATGGTGCAACATCTTCAGTGCTTGATTGACATATACAGCTGCTGTGTGTGACCTTGTCTGGGAGGAATGGGGATCCCTCTCAAGTAACATTCCATTCCATCCTATTCGGTGTTGCTTTTTCGCCCCGACTTCTCTCTTTTATTTTGCATATTTCACAATTCTCTCAACCACAGAGAAAGATTCAGCTGTAAAATGTAAACTGTATGATTATTGGCCTAATAATCTGGCCTGCATGGAATTGAACGATCTTCCTTCTGTCGACCCATTGCTGAGATGTTTTCATCTGGACGCTGTGACTATATCTATTCATGGTACAGTTTCTCGGCCACTAGAAACCCATTCTTTTTAAACCTACTTTAAGCTGCCTTCCAAACTGGGCTTGTACTCTCGCGTTTCTTTGGCTTCATTGTTCATGTTGAGGACTAAAGAAAAGAGCAATGTGCTTTTGTTTTGTTTAAAAAAGCAAAAAGCAAAAAAAAAAAAAAATCTCTCACACATATGAAAATGTCCCTTTATAGATATATTTATTTTGAAGTTCTATTTTATATAGTATTTATTTAGATGCCTACGTTTGTTTGTGAATAAAAGCTTATGTCAAAACGGAATGTACATTGAAATTGGAAAATATATATTGTTAAATATAAAACTCTGTGTGTTGTGTCTTCAGTGTCTCTGCATTCATACAGAACATGCCATTGGAAAATATGATTATTTAAAACACACTGCAAAAATGACTTTCTTACTTAGTATTTTTAACTTGTTTTCTAGTACACATATCTAAATGTTCTTGAATCAAGATCAATTTACTTGAGAAGCAAAATGACTTAAGATATTAAGTCTTTCCCGGTTTCACAGACCAGGCTTAAACCTAATCCCAGACTAAAATGCTGTTTCAACTGAAAGAAACTTGCTCTGATTGAGCTTAAATTATGTCAGAGCCCTTGTTTTGTCTCAAGATGCACACCAGCAATGTTTTATTTTATTTTTTTTTTTTCTGAGGCATGTTTATAAAAATTACTTAAATGTCATAATTGAAGTTTGGCCTAATTCTGGCTTAGTCTAAGCCCTGTCTGTGAAACCAGGCCTTTGTTTTCTGAAAAATGTATCCAAATTGTATTAGTTTTTGCTTAAAACAAGAAAAAAAAAAATCTGCCAATGGGGTAAGAAAAGTAATCTTCTTTCAAAGGGAAAACATGATTATTTTTTCTTGCCCCATTGGCAGATATTTTTTTCTTGTTAAAAAAAAAAAATCTTCTGAAAACAAGACCTAATATCTTAAATAGTTTTGCTTCTCAAATAAATATATCTTGATTTAGGAATGTTTAGATATCTGTTATGGAAAACAAGACAAAAATACTAAGTAAGAAAATCATTTTATGAAGTGCATTTGTTGGTCAAATTCAAATAAAAAACAA
This sequence comes from Sinocyclocheilus rhinocerous, assembly GCF_001515625.1. Lineage (NCBI taxonomy): Eukaryota > Metazoa > Chordata > Actinopteri > Cypriniformes > Cyprinidae > Sinocyclocheilus > Sinocyclocheilus rhinocerous. The sequence goes on along the minus strand of NW_015662004.1, from coordinate 178,702 downwards.
AAACAAACGTAATGTAGTCAATTAAGAAATATTGTAGATGAGCTGTCTAATTTCCAAATAAATGGACATAAAATATTAGTTTATTTTTTTTTTTGCACTGCAATGCCATTTGTGGGTCATATTCAAGTGGGAAAAATATTAAAAATAAAACATAAATTACTCAGTGTAGTCAATTAAGAAATATTGTAGATGAGCTGACTAATTTCCAAATAAATGGAATTCAGCTTGGAATTTCCTGGCACTATAGACAATTGTACATTTTAGAAATTACTGCACAAAAATATGCCGCAGAATCCCAAAAGTGACCAATCAGAATTAAGTATTTCAGAGGGTTGTGAAATTATCGTGTAAGTGTGTAAACCATTCAGATACAGCATTTTAGTGTTTTACATAATAGCCCTATGGTTCCATCATAAAACAATGCTTTTCAAAACAATTATCAGTCTTTTGTCATATAATCATATCTTGTATAGTACTCCATAACTTAAATTTTTATGAATATGTAAGCCTACAGGACTTTTATTTGTCCCATTTAATCGCCCACCATTTGAAAATCATTAGTCTAATCACTAGTCTAGTCTAAGGCCATGTCCACACGTACACGGGTATTTTTATAAACTGAGTTTTTCCTTCTTCCGTTTTTTAAAAGAATCTCCGTCCACATGAAAAAGCAAACGCATGCTATGAAGCACTGTCAAGAGCATGCCAAACCAACAGGTGGCGATATAATCTCAACCGTAAAGCCATGTTGGCCAATCAGAATCCTGAAAAAGTTTCCAGTAGGCGGAGATAACAGCGCAGGCTCCGGCGTCACAAGCCAAAAACTCCGGGCTTCGCTGTCTACACGATAACACTGCAACCGGAGTTTTTGAAAATCTTCACCCTAGCAGGCGTTTTCAAAAATGTTCGGTTTCAGTGAACTAGTGCTGCGTATGTGTGTGGACGAATGGCCAAACACATAGAAAAAGCTGTGGTTTTAAAAATAACTGCGTTAGTGTGGACAGGGCCTAAGCCTGCCCCAAACGTACTTGCCTGGAAGTTTCTAGTGATCCTGAAGACCTTGATTAGCTGGTTCATGTGTGTTTAATTGGGGTTGCAACTAAACTCTGCAGGACTCTGGCCCTCCAGGAGCAGGGTTGGACACCCGTGGTTTAAACCAACTCACTGCATGCATCAAAGACCTAAACTTTTCTCCTAGCTTCTAGTCATGTGGCTAGTCATTTTGTACAGTTCAGCTTGCGCTAAGAGCCTGGTTTGCCTGTGCATTTCAGAAGTGAGCTCATCCATGCTGTCTTGGTTCAAGAAAATGTCCTCTTGCAAATGACATATTGCAAAACTCCTGATCACATCTGGTGCTGTACTCATGCCCTCCCCTCTCATTCTCATTCTATCTCTCTGTCACTCCTCCCTCACCAGCCTCGGATATGAATGCAAGGCACCAGAGAGGCAAACAAGAGTGAAGCTCAGTGATTTGCAAGGCAGGGGTGGAATGGGGAGGTTAAACTGGAATGTCATGGAACGTCCTCTGGTTCATGTGTGTGCAAATCTGATGGAATGGAAGTCGGGGATGGATGGGAATATCAAGTGCACGATATTTAAAAATGTTACCTTAACACTGGTACATATCTGATTCATGAGCAGCAACTAATTCCATAAAAGAGTCATTGACTGAATTTGAATCATTTGATAATGTTTTAACAAGGTTACTGAAACAAGATGTTCTTACTTAGTATTTTTGACTTCTAGTACAAATACATTCTTGAATCAAGATCAATTTACTTGAGAAGCAAAATGACTTTAGATATTAAGTCTTGTTTTCTGAAAAATGTAGCAAAATTTTGTTAGTTTTTGCTTAAAAAAAGAAAAGAAAATGTATCTTGATTTAAGAATGTTAAGAGATCTGTTATTGAAAACAAAACAAAAGTACTAAGTAAATCATTTTTTGTAGTGTAATTAAAAGTGTTTTATCTTAATTTTACTCAGTGATAACGAACAAGTAAACAATGTCTTATTGGATTTAACTTTTACAAGGTTTAAAAAAATAAATAAATAAATAAATAAATAAATAAAATCTGCATTTAAATCATAAATTCATGCTGGATCTCATTCAAACAATATTTGTTTAATAAATAGCATTTTATTAAAACCTGTTTAGTAAAGAAATGTAAATGTACTAAATATATAAAAAAAAATCATAAATCATACAAATCAATTGAAATTATACAAATTTTCATATTGTAAAATATTTTCTATATATAAAAAAAAACAATACATATTTTTTTAGTATACTTGTTTTGATGGGAGTGGTGCCTAGTATCAAGTTACCAGAATTTTACTATTAAACCAGTGATATTTTGGCAGAAACTATAGTTAAGATGGATCATTCCTGTAGCTCTATCCATGTAAATTGTTTATAAAATGCACACCTTGCACGCAGTGTCGCTGTGGAAAGACACATCTGCTAAATGTATGCACTTAAATATAATGTAGAAAATAAATGAAATCATCTGAGTTGAGGAAAAGTGGGAAAGAAGGAAGGCCAGACACAGAGATGGGCCTGAGAATTGGTCAAATCTTTCAGCGTGAATCGGCTCGCCACACTCATTTTGCAAACTCCATGGCACGGACCCAAGTGAGCAACTTTTTAAACAAAGGGCTACTGTCTTGCATAATTTCCCCTCTCCACCGCCGCTCCGGAAAGCACTTCTTATCACCATTTATTGCCAGTCTGTATCAGAGGCCTGGTCTATGCTAACACCCAGCCCGAATGGATTTTCGGTGCTCCAAATGCAGCTGCTTGATTGACATATACAGCTGCTGTGTGTGAACTTGTCTGGGAGGAATGGGGATCCCTCTCAAGTAACATTCCATTCCATCCTATTCGGTGTTGCTTTTTCGCCCCGACTTCTCTCTTTTATTTAGCATATTTCACAATTCTCTCAACCACAGAGAAAGATTCAGCTGTAAAATGTAAACTGTATGATTGTCACCATTTATTGCCAGTCTGTATCAGAGGCCTGGTCTATGCTAACACCCAGCCCGAATGAATTTTCGGTGCTCCAAATGCAGACAGTTTTAAAATGCATTGCAGGACTGTCTTACAAATTCTCCTTTACTTTTGCCCCATAAATTTGCCATGTTTTATTGGAAAGATTCTTCCCTGTCAACTTTCATGACAAAATACCCCATCTCCCATGGACAATGCTTTTGTTGTTGGACAACAGGAACAGGAAGCAACAAGCAAAATGAGAATACATAAATGCACCAGTTTAGAAACAATATGTAATCTTTCTTGGTTTTACAGTTTGCAGATTTTCATGTTTCAAGTACTAATACTGCAAGCACACACAGGCAGTGGTGCATTCCTAGGGAGCTCATTGTCAAAAGCCAAACACTTCCTCTAGTGTACAGACCGACACGACCGCAGAGACATTTCATACATGCATGGCGCTCAGACCAAAGACAGCTGCAACCCGCTTAACAAGTCCTCGCCCCAGTGCCTTTTCACTTCATTACAGTTTTAAGGACAGCAAAATGTATATAAAAAATACAACTTTTAAATTGATTTTCAGAGATCTTTTACCAAAGAGAAAGGAAAAATTGAAATCGCATCATATGACCCCTTTAAATATGATAATGAATGGTAATAATGTTTAATACAAATGTGACCTTGGACAACAAAACCAGTCATAAGGGTCAATTTTTTTTAAATTGAGATT